>NC_073386.1:708122-758122 GCF_028641065.1 Leucoraja erinaceus | reverse complement strand
AGAACAATGAATGAAAGATATGCAAAAAAATAACGATGATAAAAGAAACAGGCCATTGTTAGCTCTTTATTATGGGTGAACACTAGAAATGTTGCTGCTTCGGTGGGGGAGGGATAGAGAGAGGGAATGCCAGGGCTACCTGAAGTGAGAGAAATCAATTTTTATATCTCCGGGCTGTAAGCTACTCAAGCGAAATATGAGGTGCTGTTCCTCCAATTTGTAGCCTCACTCTGACAATGGAGGAGACTGAGAACAGAAAGATAAGAATGGGAAGGTGAATCAAAGTGTCCAGCAACAGGGAGATCAAATGGGTTCACGCGAGCTGAGCGAAGGTGTTCAGCAAAACGATCGCCCAGTCTGCGTTCAGTCTCGCCAATGTATAAGAGTCCACATCTTGAACAACGGATGCAGTAGATGAGGTCAGAGGAGATGCATGTGAAGCTCTGCCTAACCTGAAAGGTCTGTCAGGGTCTCTGAACAGAGTTGAGGGAGGAGGTATAGCGACAGGCGTTGCATCTTCTACATTTTCAGGGAAAGGTACCTGGGGAGGGGGGAGTTTGGTTGGGAAGGGATGAGTTATGTAGTTATATTGTTTTTATTCTGTTGATAATAATTCCTTCTTTAGACAAAGCACTAATCCCCAGATCGGCATGAATATTTTAATTGTGTGTGTGTTCCGTGTTAGCTCACTCAATGCCAGGTTTAATTGCAAAGTGTAATGGTCACATTTGATGACAATGAAATGACCGTAAGCTTGGCGTTTCTCTCAGGGAGGGCAGAGAGCGTTCCACATCTCTTCAGTTTTCATCGCAACAATGGGGTCAGAACTATAGTTGGCAAAGTCTGCATTCAACATGCCAATGCCTCCCAGCTTGAACTTCTTCAAGAAAGTCGTCCTCAATGAAATGCTCTCTGGATCATCGTACCAGACCTCGTGGAATGCCTTCTCTTTCTGTTGTGGAAGCAAAGAGTGGGCTTAGTTTGGTTCAGTGCACTGACCGAGAAACACGGCTGGATTTCTTTAACAAAACAGTGCAAAGTCCATGACACTAAAAACACAAAGTGCTGGAGTAACTCAGAGGGTATGGCAACATCTCTGGAGAACATGGATAGGCGGCATAAAGGAAGCAACCGAAGATAGACACAAAAAGCTGGAGTGACTCAACGGGTCAGACAGCATATGTGGAGAAATGGAATAGGTGACATTTGGAGAAGTCTGAAGAAGGGTCTTGACCTAAAATGTCACCTATTTCATTTCTTCCGAGATGCTGTCTGACCCGCTGAGTTACTCCAGCTTTTTGTGTCTATTTATGGATGGATGACATTTTGATTGTGATAATACCTGCCTCATCTAATTCTCTGCCAATCCGTTCCATATACCTAACACCCTTTGGGTAAAATAGTTGATCCTCAGGTTCCTATTAAATCTTCCCCCCCTCCACACCTAAAATAAATCAATTAAAAAAAAAATCACAAAAGGACACAAAGTGCCCTATTCAAAGTGTCCGAAAAATGTCACCTATCCATATTCTCCAGATATGCTGCCTGACCCACTGTGTTACTCCAACACTTTGTACCCCTATTTTGTAAACCAGTATCTGCAGTTCCTTGTTTTTACATCTTAAAATTGAATTTCTGAGTCATAGAGTGAAACAGCGTGGAAACTGACCGTCCGACCCAACTTGCCCACACCAGCCAACATGTCCCAGCTACACTAATCCCACCTGCACGCATTTGGTCCATATCCAAATATGTCCTATCTATGTATCAGTCCGACTGTATCTTAAATGTTGGGATAGTGCATGCCTCAACTATGTCCCTTGGAAACTTGTTCCATAACTTATCTTTGAAATAAAGAATTAGAATATAAATCTCTGCCAGCATATTTATTCTCTTATAAGCCAGATAATGCGTATGTTTCTATACATCATACTCTATTTACAATGTTATTTATTCTATTTTTAAAAAGTGCAAGAACCACAATAGGGTAGACTGGAGGACCTGGAATATATCGTTAACATATATGAGAGGTCTAGGTTTATTTTATAGCTTTATGATAATTATTGTCACGTGTACCGGGTACAGTGAAGAGCTTTGTTTCGCAGGGTTTTCAATCAGATCAGACAATACCAAATGTAAATACACCAAAGGCAAACTCAAGTACAACAGGTAGAGCAAAGGGGAAGATACAGAGTGCAGAAAACAGTTCTCAGCATTGTAGTGCATCAGTTCCAGAGACAAAGTCCAATGTCTGCAATGGGGTTGAGGTGAATTGGACAGTTCTCTAGCTTATGGAAGGATCGTTCAGAAAACCGATAAAAGAACAGAAGTAACTGTTCCCGAGTCTGGTGGAGCACAGTTTCAAGCTTCTGTATCTTCTGCTGCAATGGGCATGGAGAAGAGGAATGACCAGGGTGGGACAAGTCTTTGATTATGTTGGCTGCTTTTCTGAGGCAGTGTGAAGTGTAGATTAGTTTAGTTTATTGTCAAGTGTACCGAGGTACAGTGAAAAGCTTTTGTTGTGTGCTAACCAGTCAGCGGAAAGACAATACATGATTACTATTGAGCTATTTACAGTGTACAGATACATGATAAGATACAGAACGGTGTCAATGGTGGGGAGTGTGGTCTGTGTGATGGACTGGTCTACATCCACAATTCTCTGCGATTCTTTGCGGACTTGTGCAAGTCCGTTCATCAACTCAATTGGGAAGTGAATTGACTTGTTAAACACAACAATGTTTCCATAATATAAAACATATTTGGATGTACTGACCGTAGCTGTGTATTCTCTTACCTTGTAGACAAAATATGGGGCTTTCAGGTCGTCATCCCAAATCCTGCCGGACATTGACTTGAGCAATAGTTTCATGATCTGTTTGTATGGGATCCCGGAGGCCTTGACACCACTGCACGGCGCTCCTTCAAAAGCTACCTTTTCTATTTCACATCTACCTGCCTGAAAATTATAAATGAATGAGAAAGAAGAAAGGGCGGCATGGTGACGCAGCGGTAGAGTTGCTGCCTCACAACACCAGACACCGGGTACGTCCTGACTACGGGTGCTGTCTGTACGGAGTTTGTATGTTCTCTCTGTGACCACTTGCATTTCCTCCCGGTGCTCTAGTTTCTTCCCACACTTCAAAGGCAGGCACGTTTGTAGGTTAATTGGCATCTGTAAATTGTCCCTAGTGTGTAGGATAGAACTACAGGTGATCATTGGTCACCGTGGACTCGGTGGCCAAAGGGCCTGTTTTCTCGCTGTATCTCTAAACTAAACTGAAACAATGATATGGAGAAACTCCAGTTTCTGGAGTTTCTCCATATGGAGTTTCTCCAGCTTTTTTGTGTACCTTCGATTCTCCAGCATCTGCAGTTCCTTCTAAAACAATGATATGTCTTGTTTCTTATTTAGTGTTAAAGATTCATTTTTCCAGGACACTGCAGTGAGGCAGGTTTAATCTAAAGGATAAAGGCAATCTAAACAGTCATAAAGTCATAGTCATACAGCGTGGAAACAGACCATTCGGTCCAACTTGCCCAGGCCAACAAAGATGCCCATCTACACAGTGTGCGGACATGGTGTCAAAGGACGAGAAGCCAAAGCAAAGAAGTGGAAGGCAAATAACTGAACGGAAATGAAGCCAAAACACCAACTCACCGAACGGCTCCTCTGCTGAAAATGCAGCAGAAAACACAGAAGGTGGTGGGTGTGTGGAACGAGCTGCGAGGACATGACGTTGCCGGGGGGGCGGAACTACAGAGCGATATTGGCCGATGGAGACGGGAGGGTGGGGGTCATTTTGCCACACAAGCCATAGATGACTGGGCACTCTGAACATGAGCACCAAATTGTAAGTGGCTAAAGGAGCGCTTCCCTCTGGGACAGCCCCCACTCTCCAACTGCCACGGCCACCCTCCGCCTCGTCTCCCCTGTGCGGCCCCACTGTGACGCGCTGTGTATCGGCAGCGCCGGGTGGAGCAGAGGTGTGGGACAGGCTGGTCCCTCCGCCCACTCAGAGTCACTGACCGGGATGCTCTGCCATCGGACCACAACATCCACGCCAGGGTGATACACCCCCCGATCCCCGGACCCCGACCCACACACGGGGTGATTCACCCCCGACACCCACACCCGGATGATTCACCCCCGCCCCCACCCCGGCCATGGGGACAGTGGGCTCAGGACATTGGCAGCCATAGTAAATCACTTTTAAAACATGTGGGGGACACACAAATTCCGTGGCAGGCCGATGACTAGTGTGCATGACAACAAACAATTTTATCTCCCCCCCCCCCCCACCTTGCTTCTTTGCTTCGGCTTCTTGTCCTTCGACACCACGTCCAGGTACCGATCTACATGGTCCCACCTGCTTGCGTTTGACCTATATCCCTCTGAACCTGTCCTATCTGTGTAGTTGTTAGTACTGGTCTCAACTACCTCCTGGCAGCTCGTTCCACACACCCACCACCTTCTGTGTAAAAATGTTGCCCCTCAGTTCCCTAGTAAATCTTTCCCCTCTCACATTAACCTTACTTCTTCTGGTCCAAGATTCATCCACCTTGGACTCTGTGTGTTCATCCGATCTATTCTCCTCATGATTTTTATCCACCTCTATAAGATCACCCCTCAGCCTCCTGCTCTCCAAGGTTTAAAGTCCGAGTCCTAGTTTAGTTTCGGTTTAGTTTATTGTCACGTGTACCGTGAAGTGTGCGAGAAGTGCATCCAGGTAGAGCTCCTGAAGGGCTGTGTTGGGGAACTGGAGAAGCAAGTGGATGACCTCCGGTTCGTACGAGAAACGGAGTCGTTCCTCGACAAGTCCTACAGTATGATTGTTACACCTAAGGTACTGGAAGAGAGAAGGTGGGAAACCGTGAGAAAGGGAGGGAAGCATGGAATGCCAATGTCCCCGGGTGGTGTACCTCTTGTAAACAGATTCATCCGCTTAGAAGCTGTTGGGACAGAAGACGTGAGCGGCGGAATGGCTTGCGATGCGAATAGGGCTGTTGAGCCAAAACCAAAAAGACCTAAGGCAGGCAAGGCCATTGTAGTGGGAGACTCCATCGTGAGAGGTACGGACAGGGGTTTCTGCGGCAACAGACGGGATGCGAGGATGGTGTGCTGCCTTCCCGGTGCCAGGATCCAGGATGTCACGGACAGAGTGCAGAAAATCCTCAAGGGCGAAGGTGAACATCCGGAAGTGGTAGTGCATGTCGGCACAAACGATGTCGGAAAAAAGGGGATGAATATTCTGCAGCGTGACTTTAGAGAGCTCGGAAAAATGTTGAAAAGCAGGACCTCCAGGGTTGTTAGCTCCGGTTTGCTTCCACTTCCCCGTGCTAGCGAGAGCAGGAACAGGGAGATACGGGACCTGAACGTGTGGCTGAGGAACTGGTGCACGGGGCAGGGATTTAGATTCTTAGATCACTGGGATCTGTTTTGGGGTAAGGGGGAACTGTACAAAAGGGACGGATTGCATCTTAACAGGTGTGGGACCAGCATTCTGGCAGGCAGGTTTGCCACTGCTACACGGGTGGCTTTAAACTGCATAAGGGGGGTGGGGTGTTGTATGGGATAGTGGAGGATGGAGTTAAAGGGAAAGGGTTTCTTAAATGTGTGAGCGTAGAGACCGAGGGGTGTAAAATGAGGGTAGAAGAAATAGGTAGCAAGGTGAAAAGTAAAAGTGGCAGGCAGACAAAACCAGGGCAAAAATCAAAAAGGGCTACTTTTCAACATAATTGTATAAGGGGTAAGAGTGTTGTAAAAACAAGCCTGAAGGCTTTGTGTCTCAATGCAAGGAGCATTCGTAATAAGGTGGATGAGTTGAATGTGCAGATAGCTATTAATGACTATGATATAGTTGGGATCACGGAGACATGGCTCCAGGGTGACCAAGGCTGGGAGCTGAACATCCAGGGATATTCAATATTCAGGAGGGATAGACAGAAAGGAAAGGAGGTGGGGTAGCGTTACTGATTAGAGAGGGGATTAATGCAATGGAAAGGAAGGACATGAGTTTGGAGGATGTGGAATCCGTATGGGTAGAGCTGCGAAACACTAAGGGGCAGAAAACGCTGGTGGGTGTTGTGTACAGGCCACCTAACAGTAGTAGTGAAGTTGGAGATGGTATCAAACAGGAAATTAGAAATGCGTGCGACAAACGCAAAACAGTTATAATGGGTGACTTCAATCTACATATAGATTGGGTGAATCAAATTGGCAGGGGTGCTGAGGAAGAGGATTTCTTGGAATGTATGCGGGATAGTCATCTAAATCAACATGTAGAGGAACCAACGAGAGAGCAGGCTATTTTAGACTGGGTATTGAGTAATGAGGAAGGGTTAGTTAGCAATCTTGTTGTACGTGCCCCCTTGGGCAAGAGTGACCATAATATGGTTGAGTTCTTCATTAGGATGGAGAGTGACATTGTTAATTCAGAAACAATGGTTCTGAACTTAAAGAAAGGTAACTTTGAGGGTATGAGACGTGAATTGGCCAAGATTGACTGGCAATTAATTCTAAAAGGGTTGATGGTGGATATGCAATGGAAGACATTTAACGGCTGCATGGATGAACTACAAAAATTGTTCATACCAGTTTGGCAAAAGAATAAATCAGGGAAGGTAGTACGTCCATGGATAACAAGGGAAATCAGTATCAAAGCGAAGGATGATGCGTACAAATTAGCCAGAAAAAGCAGCATACCGGAGGACTGGGAGGAATTCAAAGACCAGCAGAGGAGGACAAAGGGCTTAATTAGGAAAGGAAAAATAGATTATGAAAGAAAACTGGCAGGGAACATAAAAACTGACTGCAAAAGTTTTTATAGATATGTGAAAAGAAAGAGATTAGTTAAAACAAATGTAGGTCCCTTGCAGTCAGAAACAGGTGAGTTGATCATGGGGAACAAGGATATGGCGGACCAATTGAATAACTGCTTTGGTTCCGTCTTCACTAAGGAAGACATAAATAATTTGCCGAAAGGAGTTGGAGGAATTGAGTGAAATCCAGGTTAGCCGGGAAGTGGTGTTGGGTAAATTGAATGGATTGAAGGCCGATAAATCCCCAGGGCCAGATAGGCTGCATCCCAGAGTACTTAAGGAAGTAGCTCCAGAAATAGTGGATGCATTAGTAATAATCTTTCAAAACTCTTTAGATTCTGGAGTAGTTCCTGAAGATTGGCGGGTAGCAAACGTAACCCCACTTTTTAAGAAGGGAGGGAGAGAGAAAATGGGGAATTACAGACCAGTTAGTCCAACATCGGTAGTGGGGAAACTGCTAGAGTCAGTTATTAAAGATGGGATAGCAGCACATTTGGAAAGTGGTGAAATCATTGGACAAAGTCAGCATGGATTTACGAAAGGTAAATCATGTCTGATGAATCTTATAGAATTTTTCGAGGATGTAACTAGTAGCGTGGATAGGGGAGAACCAGTGGATGTGGTGTATCTGGACTTCCAGAAGGCTTTCGTCAAGGTCCCACATAAGAGAATAGTATACAAACTTAAAGCACAAGACATTGGGGGTTCAGTATTGATGTGGATAGAGAACTGGCTGGCAAACAGGAAGCAAAGAGTAGGAGTAAACGGGTCCTTTTCACAATGGCAGGCAGTGACTAGTGGGGTACCGCAAGGCACAGTGCTGGGACCCCAGCTATTTACAATATATATATTAATGATCTGGATGAGGAAATTGAAGGCAATATCTCCAAGTTTGCGGATGACACTAAGCTGGGGGGCAGTGTGACTTGGATAGGCCGGGTGAGTGGGCAAATGTTTGGCAGATGCAGTATAATATGGATAAGTGTGAGGTTATCCATTTTGGTGGCAAACACGGGAAAGCAGACTATTATCTAAATGGTGGCCGATTGGGAAAGGGGGAGATGCAGCGAGACCTGGGTGTCATGGTACACCAGTCATTGAAGGTAGGCATGCATGTGCAACAGGCAGTAAAGAAAGCGAATGGTATGTTAGCTTTCATTGCAAAAGGATTTGAGTATAGGAGCAGGGAGGTTCTACTGCAGTTGTACAGGGTCTTGGTGAGACCACACCTGGAGTATTGCGTACAGTTTTGGTCTCCAAATCTGAGGAAGGACATTATTGCCATAGAGGGAGTGCAGAGACGGTTCACCAGACTGATTCCTGGGATGTCAGGACTGTCTTATGAAGAAAGACTGGATAGACTTGGTTTATACTCTCTAGAATTTAGGAGATTGAGAGGGGATCTTATAAAAACTTACAAAATTCTTAAGGGGTTGGACAGGCTAGATGCAGGAAGATTGTTCCCGATGTTAGGGAAGTCCAGGACAAGGGGTCACAGCTTAAGGATAAGGGGGAAATCCTTTAAAACCGAGATGAGAAGAACTTTTTTCACACAGAGAGTGGTGAATCTCTGGAACTCCCTGCCACAGAGGGTAGTTGAGGCCAGTTCATTGGCTATATTTAAGAGGGAGTTAGATATTTCCCTTGTGGCTAAGGGGATCAGGGGGTATGGAGAGAAGGCAGGTACGGGATACTGAGTTGGATGATCAGCCATGATCATATTGAATGGTGGTGCAGGCTCGAAGGGCCGAATGGCCTACTCCTGCACCTAATTTCTATGTTTCTATGTTCAGTGAAAGGCTTTTGTTGTGTGCTAACCAGTCAGTGGAAAGACAAGACATGATTACAATCGAGCCATTTACAGTGTATAGATAAATGATAAGGGAAGATAGTGGAAGATAAAGCCAGTAAAGTCCGATCAAAGATTTCTTAGGCCCTATTGCTCAGGCCCTCGTGGCCTGGCAACGTCCTGCAACATTTTACCTCAATAAAGTGATTGCAAGTATAATCGTAACCGAACCATGGAACGGTCAATATTATCTTCTTGGAATTAACGCCCTGTTCGATATAACTGGAGATTCCTGAAAGGGACAGAAAATAATGACAGCATTAATATTTAAACTGGGCAAGTGAAGCTGTTCCTCAGATATACAGGAGTCCACACCTGGAACAGCAGATACAGTTGATGAGGTTGGAGGAGGTGCAAATGAACCTCTGCTTCACCTAAAAAAAACTGTGGTGGTCCTTGGTCGGAGTCGAGTTGGGAGGGAAAGCGGCAGGTGTTGCATCTCCTGTGGTTGCAGAGGAAGGTACCTGGTGAGGGGGTGGTGTGGGTGGGAAGGGACGAGTTGATCAGGGAGTTGCGGGGGCAACAGTTTCTGCAGAAAGGGGTGGAGATGAGTAGATGTGGCTAATTGTAGGATCCCGTTGGAGGTGGTGTAAATGTCGGAGGATTATGTGCTGTATGCGACGGCTGATGTGGTGGAAAATGAGGAAAAGGGGAACTCTGTCCTTTTTACGAATGGGGGAAGAGGGAGCAATAGTGGAGCTGCTGAATATCGAGGAGACATAGTGAGCGCCTCACCTATAATGGAATAATTTCCTCAAGAATGAAGACATCGCCGATGACCTGGTATCGAAAACCTCTTTCTTGGTGCAGATACGGCGTAGACAGAGGTCAACAGACTGGTTCCACCAAGATGCAGTGCAGATCGCCAGAGGAGATTCTTTCCCATGTGGCGATCAAACTATACAAGTCCTCCCCGTTCTGTTGTGGGGTAGACTGACTCCCCTCCTCCCCCCCCAATCTTTGCAGATCCCCAATCCTGGACTTACCACTTCTCTTCCCATTAATAGTAAGATTAAACGAGTACTTACCAGTACGAAGTTTGATCTGTATTTTATGAGGAGTTACGGTGAGGGATTAAGTGAAGACCCCAGCTCCAGTGCGCATGCGGCATACTTCGAAGCAGCGGTGTGAAATCACAGAATAGACACAATATTTGAAGTAAGATAGTAAAGATCACGAGACATCAGTTTATTAGCTTGATCTGTATAATGAGGGTGGGAGCGGCGGGCACTTAATCCCTCACCGTAACTCCTCATAAAATACAGATCAAACTTCGTACTGGTAAGTACTCGTTTAATCTTACTATTTTACTTCGGAGTCACGTGAGTGATTCCGTGAAGACTTCAAAGGTCTGTGATTTCAAACCATGTAACAGTTTTTATTTCACTCACTGCCGAAGTTTATGAGGGAGGAAGTGTTATCGTAATCAACCAGTGGATCTGCTTTCAAAAGAAACAGAAAGGTATTTGTTAACAATAACAACATAACAGAGCTCCTCTGAGCTTAAATTAATATTGCAGTTTGTAATATTCTCCTGCAATTAAATCAGGTTTATCAACGGTTTATAATAAAAAATGTTCTGAACGCGGTTCCCTTGACCATTCTGCTGTATTGAAAATGTGGTCAACCAGGATGTCCATTCGTTCAGCCGCTGATATCAATGCTGCCCTAGTGGAATGGGATTAAATGTATTATTATCTATTCCGGCAGCTTTCAGTACCTGTTTGAGCCACCTTGGAGTGGTTTGGCTCGTACCCCGTTTTGGGTTACTGTGGTTGACCCATAGGCTTTCCTCTCCCTCTAAGATAGTGGGTTGTGTCTATATATAGTAGTAGATGGGTCACCACACTCAACCTGGACCCTGGTGGGTAGGCCCGGAATCCCACCAGTGAATCGGGCGTTCCTGGTCCATATAGCCATATAACGACTACAGCACGGAAAACACAGGCGATCTCGACCCTGCTAGTTCGTGCCGAATCCATATACCTGCGAGTTAGATTTTACCAGACCTAAATATGAACTTGATGCGTCTGGGGTAATCACCATGTATCCAGTCTAGTTTATGGAGTGACCGGACTCTTTGAGCGTGTACGAGAGCCATAAGCATGAGCCTTTTTTAAAAACATAGATTAAGCAAGCTGAGGGATCTGGCTGGTGCCATTCTCTGAGGTATGTCAATATCACACCAATATCCCATACATGGGTATATACCTGGGTGTTTGGGGCTTATATTATAGTTGCCCTTCATAAGTTTACCTTCAGTGGATGGGATCCCATGCTCTGCTGACATGCGGTTTTAGATAAGCAGATAAGGCGCTCCATGCTGTATTTACGGCACTGTAACTCACCTTTTAGTCATGGTGTAGATGTTCCAGGAACTCCAATACGTCAGTGGTTGAATAGTTCGTTGTCCCTGCGTCGTGGCAGTATTTTACCCATGTTAGCTTTTAGTGACTGTTCGCAGGGATGCCGACATGGTGGTAATGGTTCCTTTGGATAATCCCAGTCCCTGGTAAGGTCTATTCAAAACCTGCACCCAGGAGTTTGATGTTTCCCTGGCATGGGTGGCTTATGCCTGATACTGGGTTGAGTCAGCAACCATGGTCCACTAGGGAAATCCATAGGTGACTCGCCCACCGTGTCGTGATGAACTGGGAACCATGGCTGTAGACCGGTCGGGCACGTTCAATATCTCGGAGACAGATCCCATCTGTATTGCGAAGTGCCCGACGGATGAGGCAGAAGGGAGGAAGGCAAAGCAGAAATTCCCCCTTCCAGCGTATAGGCATCTATCGCTGCTGCCTCTAATCTGGTTCCTAAGTCACATACATGGGTTACTGGTGATTCCGTCTTGTGCAACCAAATTGATATCTGGCTTTCAAACTGCTTAATAAATTTAGCAGATATTTTGGGTTATGACATCTATTCAATGTAATCATAAATTGTACCCCGTGACATGGTGTCTCCTACTGTGTTCTAGCTTCCTAGGACATAGGCAGCTGATAGTTAAAATGTCTTTTGACACACCATTGACAGATTTGTTTGACCAATTTGTTGCACAATAATGATTATTATGCTCCCCATATGGTTGATATAAGCCACCACCATAGTATTATCAATCCGTAGCCACATATGTACGTGCTGCATTTGAAATGCATATGCTTTTTAGCCCAATAGGCGATCACCAATCCCAAGAAGTTGATGCCCGGTATGTGTAGTAACGATGTTTGTGACTTGGTCCATCTGTTACCTGTGCTGGATATGGAGTTTAGTTGCTCCCCAGCCTAAAGTACTGGCATTGGTTTTTAAAAATAACCAAGTTGGGATTGGTGATGATAATAGGGCTGAAAACTATGCCAAATATATGTCTGCCCACCACCTTAATTGTGATATAGCTTCAGTGGGTACATTCATGATTTGATTATAGTGACCCAAGTGTCTTGGCAAAGTAACAGTCATATGGACGGAATTGTTATTGAAGCCCAGATAATCCTTGGTAGTAACGCTTCAATTCTGGTTTATCTGGGCGTGGGATGAACCTCAGCTTTAGGGAGCTGTTTCGTAGCTAGAACTGCTCCACAGCTAATTCCTTTGTTTCCCCTAATATGAGGATATCATCCAATATGTGCCATGATTATGCTTGTTTTCTTAATATTTTCATGGCCATTTTTAATAGTTTAGGGCGGAGGTTTAGACCATATGAAATGCTATATGCTCCCATGGTTGCCCTAACCGGGATATCCATGATCCAGGTAAATATATTTAGGTATCTATAATGATCCTAGTGTATGGTATAAGATAGTTAGCATCTCCCATATCAATGCTCCCCATAGGTATCCTAGGGAGATCAGATGTCTGGCAGTGACAAAACTCCACCTCCATCTTAAAGTGGATATACTCAACAGATTTATTTAGTGATATTAGATCAATGATGATGCTACATTCATCATCTTTTATAGTTTTGGTGAATATATTCGATACAAATTCCAATCCGTTTAGTAATGTGCCTGTTTAGTTCAGCTTGCCTTCTCACTTCTCTTTTCTTAGAGGGAGAAACAGCCCCTTGGGCGCATTGCTGAACTGGCAGTAAAATGCCCAATTTGAATTCGTTTTTATCCTCTAATGCTGTTGAGTATATTTTGGTTATTTGTGACAGCATCCCATGCTTAGCCCACTCCCCATGCAGTTTAGTAGAACACCCTTGTTTTAGTGTAAACTGGGAGGAACCAGACTACCTACCTCCATGCTTGTTGTTTTTCATGAAGGCGTAGTTTGCTGGTATGCTGGTGCTGTCGGTGGGGCGGCGCATCTTCCCACGGCTCCGCTCTGGGCCCCGTCTAAAAAAGACTATGGGGATCTGCAGCGGTCACCAGGCTTTCACCAGTCCTTGTTTGATATTGCTGGTGGATGCCGAGGGGTGCTGCCAGCTGGGTGTTGGATGTGATGTCCTGCTCGTCCCATAGCCTGCTCCCTCTTCCCCGCAGCAGCGGTTTGCATAGCCCCATATATTCGGGGTTGCGGGCAGGTCTATATGCACCATCGTTCAGTCGAGTATCCCAAATATGGGAACATCTTAGGCGTCAGCACCAAAGGCGAGCAAAGGTGGTAACATCTTGACCTTCTGTAGAATTCGCTGCTTGTCTGTGAGTCTACGAGACCCAGCTGCCTGCGGATTTGCCTCTGGAAAGGCCTGTTCCTGCAGGGCTTTTGTTGGGAAGATGGTCGCGTGGAGGAGCCATGTAGTGGCCCACGACACCCAGTGGCTCTTCCTGATCCTGCTCCCCTGGCATACTGCTGTTCTCGTCCGCCTGCCCAGCACTTAAGCCAGCCCAGCCCTGGCCTCCTTAGCCCTTAAAAAAGGAGCATAAAGGATGCGCTAAATGGGAGGAGGCAAAGCACTCCACTCCGCTGTTGCATCAATCCCTCGACAAGGGAGATGGCTAGTGCAATAGCACTGGGGTAAGAGTCAGCTCCCTTGGCATTCAGCCAGTGCCCCTTTACACCGGCGGCACAGGGAGCGGCTCGGTGTCGAGTGAGCGGGAGCATTGAAATAGCTCCACCGCTACCGGTGGCTGCCTCCCAGATAAGGACCCTCGTGTGGAGTTGGGCAGGCAGTCCTTCTCCTGGAGGTGAACTTCATGACCTCCTCTGGCTTGGGGAGACAGACATACTCATTTTTGCTGTCTCCAACCTGTTCCAGCTTGGAGGAAGATGGCTCCTGTAGAACCTGTAAATTGGTAAGATTTCCCCTTACCTGCATGTAGAGGCTGCCTGCCGTTTTCCAGGCGGCGTTGTGGTGGTTCCCGGGCGGTGATTCTCCTGGTCAGGAGTCTGCAGGGCTGCCGGTCGGGTTTTTTAAAATTGGCGCAGCTCCTTGCAGCGGTCCGCAGCGTTAGCGGTCCGGGTGGCACCTTGTCCCCGTCACTGTCGGCCCCACGCTGGAGTCGAAACGGGGCCCGCTCACCATGCCTCACTTTGCTCCCCCTGGAGCAAAAACCACAAGGCCCGATTAAGGTAAGTACTTACCTCTCGTCCTTGGATGCGGGAGCGCCCGACTCCCGCTGGCTGCCGCGTTCTGCACGCTGTGCGATTATGCCGCATGCGCACTGGAGCTGGGGTCTTCACGGAATCACTCACGTGACTCCGAAGTAAAATTTAATGTTTCATGCATCTTGTGTGGACGTAACCCAGGCCATCACACAAACCAACCTCCCTTCCATTGACTCCATTTATACCCCATGCTGCCTCGGCAAGGCCAGCGGCATTATCAAGGACGTGCAGGTTTGTGGATAAATTGTCCCTAGTGGACTCGGTGGGGGCGGAAGTTGGGGGAGTCATGTACCTAAAATTGGACAACCCAATGTTCTAAACATCATTACCTCTGTTAGATGGGGCATCTTAGTCAGTTAAGCCTCTTCAACAGCAACCTATTTGCATTTGCTACCTGACAAGCAAATGATTTCTGCCATTTTATGACTATAATATGGTCAGATATAATCTACAATTGGCGAGGGAGAAGAGTAGATCGGAGGTGTCAGTGTTACAGTTTAATAAAGGGGACTATGGGCCATGTGGGAGGAGCTGGCCAAAGTTGACTGGAAAGATACCTGAGCAGGGATGACAGTGGAACAACAACGGCAGGTATTTCTAGGAATAATACAGAAGATGCAGGATCAGTTCATTCATAGGAGGAAGAAAGATTCCAAGGGGAGTAAGGGGCGACCGTGGCTGACAAGGGACGTCAGGGACAGTATAAAAATAAAAGGGAAGTACAACGTAGCAAAGATGAGCGGGAAGCAAGAGGATTGGGTAATTTTAAAAAGCAACAGAAGATAACTATACGGGGAGAATACGGGGAGGAAAGATGAGGTACGAAGGTAAGCTAGCCAAAAAGTTAAAGGAGGACAGTAAAAGTTTCTTTAGGTATGTGAAGAGGAAAAAATTAGTTAAGATCAAAGTTGGACCCCTGAAGACTGAAAAAGGTGAATTTATTATGGGGACAAGGAAATGGCAGATGAGTTGAACAGGTCTTCACTGGCAGGCAGTAACTAGTGGGGTACCGCAAGGCTCGGTGCTGGGAGCGCAGCAAGTGACACGTGATCATGCCGTCGGGCACGCGTGACGTAATTACAATACTCTACGGCGCGCGGTGACGCATGGTTATGCACGGTGATACACGTGAGACATCAGGACGCAGCGTGCAAAGCCAATGCGTCAGCGTGCCTACCCAATGCATCAGCGCGCCTACGCGATACGTCACGCTGGAGGCACGCAAGAATTTCGTACAGCAAGAAATGCTGAAGCGCCGCACGATACCGCGTGCAACCCCACACTCCTCCACGCCTCTCCATGCACCCATCCCGCGCTACCCACGCTCTACCGTGCGTCACAACGCGTCGACCTATTCTACATATGACGCGTAAATGAGGCGCAAATGATGGCCAAGTGGGACAGGCCCTTAACATTAGCAAATTTGCAGATGACACAAAGCTGGGTGGCAGTGTGAACTGTGAGGAGGATGCTAAGATAATGCAGGGTGACTTGGACAGGTTGGGGGAGTGGGCAGATGCATGGCAGATGAAGTTTAATGTGGATAAATGTGAGGTTATCCACTTTGGTATCAAAAACAGAAAGGCAGATTACTATCTGAATGGCGTCAAGTTGGGAAAAGGGGAAGTACAACGGGATCTGGGGGTCCTTGTTCATCAGTCTATGAAAGTAAGCATGGAGGTACAGCAGGCAGTGAAGAAAGCGAATGGCATGTTGGCATTTATAACAGGTGGAGTCGAGTATAGGAGTTAAGTGGTTCTTCTGCAGTTGTACAGGGCTCTAGTGAGAGCACACCTGGAGTATTGTGTGCAGTTTTGGTCCCCTAATTTGAGGAAGGACATTCT
Source organism: Leucoraja erinaceus (assembly GCF_028641065.1). NCBI lineage: Eukaryota > Metazoa > Chordata > Chondrichthyes > Rajiformes > Rajidae > Leucoraja > Leucoraja erinaceus. The sequence continues at coordinate 742,057 of NC_073386.1, read as the reverse complement.
TGCTATTGAGGGCGTGCAGCGTAGGTTTACAAGGTTAATTCCCGGGATGGCGGGACTGTCATTTGCTGAGAGAATGAAGCAGCTGGGCTTGTACACTCTGGAGTTTAGAAGGATGAGAGAGCATCTCAATGAAACATATAAGATTGTTAAGGACTTGGACACGCTAGACAGGAAACATGTTGCCGATGTTGGGGGAGTCCAGAACCAGGGGCCACAGTTTAAGAATAAGCAGTAAGCCATTTAGAACGGAGATGAGGAAACACTTTTTCTCACGGAGAGTGGTGTGTGTGTGGCATTCTCTGCCTCAGAGGGCGGTTCTCTGGATGCTTTCAAGAGAGAGCTAGATAGGACTCTTAAAAATAGCGGAGTCAGGGGATGTGGGGAGAAGGCAGGAACGGGGTACTGATTGGGGATGATCAGCCATGATCACATTGAATGGCCAAATGGTCTACTCCTGCACCTATTGTCTGGTGACCCGTTAATACCTACTTTTTGCTTCCTGTCTGCCAACCAGTTCTCTATCCGTGTCAATACCCAATCCTCAATACCATATGCTCTAATTTTGCAATCTCTTGTTGATTTATCTTATCTTACTTCAAGTAATCCTTGCTTTCCCTCTCTCTCATCCCTTCCCCACTCTTGTTCTCCGACTAGTTTCACTATCCTCTTGATTCATTTTACTGATTGTATGCCTCCATCAACTTCCCCTCCAGTAACAATGCACCATTCTACATTTCCTGATCAGAGTCGGTTTTGATCTGTAATTTTCACACCCAACCCTACCATATCCCCATGTCTCCCTCTCCCCTGATCCTCAGTCTGAAGAAAGGTCTGGACCCGAAACGTAACCCATTCCTTCTCTCCAGAGATGCTGCCTGGCCGGCTGAGTTACTCCAGCACTTTGTGTCTAAACTCTGGGACTATCTGCACTTTCAATGATACAACAGATCTGAACAGAGGCAGCGAATGCACTGAGTGATGAGCAGATGAACTGAAGAAGGGTCTCGACTCCAAACGACACCATTCCTGGTCTGTGATTGGATGCAACCCCCTTGTGCTGGCGGATCTCAGCTGGCCAGGTGGCACCCGCGGAGGGAACGGACCAGGAGCCACCATGGTGCTGGCTCGAAGGGCCGAATGACCGACTCCTGCACCTATTGTCTATTTTCTGTTCTGTTTCAGATTTGTGACATCTGTAGGATTTTGCTTCTGGCTTATTCCACTTACCTGTTCGGATCTGATGATAGGGAGCATTTGCCTTTGCAAAGCAATCTGTCCACATATGCACCTGCACATCATATGAGGTCACATGTACATAATCGGCATATTTGGAAGCTGAGACAAGGTCAGAGCAAACTGTAGTACTGGTGTTACAATTCCAAGGAGCGTTAAATGAGATCTGGGGAACAAATGGAAGAAGGGGTTTCAGCTGTTGTGTTTTCTCAGTGGTCCAGCCCTAGTTACACCCATCTTGTTTCCATTCACTCTTCATCCATAACAACAATGTCTCTTTCACACGGTCGAACCAGAGTTTTATAGTCAGTTTGATAGACAGTCAGAACCTTTCTCCCAGAGAGGAAACCTCAAAACATCTAGATGGCATGGATTTAGGAATGAGAGGGCAACGTTTAAGGAAATGTGTGGGGCTAGTTCTTTAACAGAGGGTGGTGAGTGCCTGGAATGTACGGCCAGGGGTGGTGGTGGAGGCAGAGACTAAATTGCCATTCTTCTTCTTTTTGTGTCTTTGAAGCTGGTTGGTTATATGACAGTTTCCCATTCCTTTACACAGTCATTTGCGTTTTTATTGAACACTGCAAGATCCTTTGGGCTGCACTAGTTGGGTAGTAGGGGGCAGACAAGGCAGTGCTGCAATTGCCATTGAAGATGCTCAACTTGAATGCACCATCTCAGCCAATCACTTTTGCCCATATCCCTCCAAACCTTTCCTATCCATGTACCCTTTCAAGTCTTATTTAAATGCTGTTCTGCCTCAACTCCCTCCTCTGGCAGCTTGTTCCACATACCCACTCTCTACGTGACTAAGCTGCCTCTCAGGTTCCTATTAAATCTTGCTCCTCTCGCCATAACGCTGCATTCACCCTATCTATTCACCTGATGATTTTATGCACCTCTATAGGATCACCCCTCAGCCTCCTGTGCTCCAACGAATATCATGTACAATCAGAGATTGGTTTAACTTGGCATCATTTCTGACACAGGAACTGTAGGCCGAAAGGCCTGTTCATGTGGTGCACCATTATATCTTCTATGTTCAATGATTTTGTACACAGTGGGGGAAAAATTTACTTGGAACCCGAGGGGCAACTTTTTCACATAAAGTATGGTAGGGGTATGGAACGAGTTTCCGTAGAAGGTAGTTGAGGCAGGGACTATCACAATGTTTAAGAAACATTCAGGCAGGTACATGGATAGGACAGGTTTAGAGGGACATGGCAAAAAAGCAGGCAGGTGGGACTAGAGTAGATGGGACATATTGGAATGAAAGGCCTGTTTCCACGCTGTATCAGGCTATGACTGACTTCAGAGCAATTGTATGAAGATTCAAATTGAAACCTTCCCATTCCCGGAACTGGGGCTTAATTCACCAGTAAAATTCAGAGCTATGTCATTTTGTTTGTGTCTAATTTACCCTCAATAAAACCTGTGGTTCGAATGAGTATTCCAGGGAGCCTTGTAGCAAGATGGATCGCTAAACGTTACAGCTATCAAGTACTGAGTTTGAGTTTCGTTTAGTTTATTGTCACATGTACCGAGGTATAGTGAAAAGCTTTTGTTACGTGCTGACCAGTCAGCGGAAGGACAATACATGATTACAATCGAGCCATTTACAGTGTACTGATACATGATGAAGGGAATAACGTGAATAACGTTTAGTGCAAGATAAAGTCAGAATATTTCAATCATAAATAGAGATAGTCCGAGGGTCGCCAATGAGGTAGATAGTAGTTCAGGACTGCTCTCTAGTTGTGGTAGGATGGTTCAGTTGCCTGATCACATCTGGGAAGAAACTGTCCCTGCATCTGGAGGTGTGCGTTTTCACACTTCGATACCTTTTGCCCGATGGGAGAGGGGAGAAGTAGACGCAAGGAACTGCAGACGCTGGTTCATCAAGAAGAACAGAATGTGCTGGAGTAACTCAGCGGGTCAGGCAGCATCCCTGGAGAACAGGGATAGGTGATGTTTCAGGTCCAGACTTATCTTCAGAGTTCAAATGCTGCCTGACCCATTGTGTTACTCCAGCATTTTGTGCCTACTTTTGGTGTAAACCAGCATCTGCAGTTCCTTTCTACGCAAGTGATAGGTGGATAAAGTTTGAGAGCGATGGGGAGGGAGGTTGATTGGTTGATTGGTTGGTGGTTGGGTAAAGGCCAGAGATGAAAAGAAAAACCTATGAGGTAAGGATAGAGGTGGCGTGAAGTGTGAAGGATACAGGTGGAAGGTGGAAGGGAATGGGAGAGGGGATGGGGAAGGGAGGGGAAGAGGAGAAAATGGTGTGAAGCAAGGTGGGGAACAGGAAGGAGCGATGAGGTTTTGTGGAGAGTTGTTTACCTAAAATTGGACAACCCAATGTTCTAAATATCATTATTTCATCAGCTACAAGTACATCAATGTTACTTTATCATTAACACAGAACAAGTACAGCACAGGAACAGGCTCTTTCAGTACACCATGTCTGTGCTGAACATTTTAGTTTAGTTTAGTTAATAATGTCACAGTTTATTGTTTGATTTATTGAACATGATGCCAAGACCAACTGTTATCTGCCTGCACATAATCCATATCCCTCCATTCCCTGCATATCCATATGCCTCGACAAAAGACTCTTAAATGCCATCGTATCTGCCTCAACCACCACCCCCGGCAACATGTTCCAGGCACCCACATCTCCTTTAAACTTTTCCCCTCTCACCTTAAACGTATGCCCTCTAGTATTTGATGTTTCCATCCTGGGAATAAGGTTCTGACTGTCTACCATATCAATGCCTCTCATATAATTATATATACTTCCATCATGTCTCCATGCAACCTTTGGTGTTCCAGAGAAAAGTATCCAAGTCTGTCCAACTTCTGCCTGTAATTAATACCCCCTAATCCAGGCATCGTTCTGGTTAATGTCCTCTGCACCCTTTCCAAAGACTCCAACCCCTTCCTGTAACGGGGTGACCAGAACTAACCAAAGTCTCATAAAACTGCACCATGACTTCCTGACTCACACCAAGCCCTGACCTTTGAAGGAAAGCATACCATATGCCTTCTGTACCACTCTATCTACTTGTGTTCTCACTTTCAGGGAGTCATAGACTTGGACCCCAAGATCCCTCTGAACATTATTGGTGTTAAGGGTCTTGCTATTTTTTGTATATTTTCCCCTTACATTCAACCTGACAAAGTGCAAAACCTCACACTTTCTCGGATTAAACTCCATCTGCTCCATCATATGACACAGAGAGTAGTAAATCTCTGGAACTCTCTGCCACAGAAGGTAGTTGAGGCCAGTTCATTGGCTGCATTTAAGAGGGAGTTAGATGTGGCCCTTGTGGTTAAAGGGATCAGGGGGTATGGAGAGAAGGCAGGTACAAGATACTGAGTTGGATGATCAGCCATGATCATATTGAATGGCGGTGCAGGCTCGAAGGGCCGAATGGCCTACTCCTGCACCTATTTTCTATGTTTCTATCTCCTCCTATTCCTGTAGCTGATTAATAGACCGCTGTATACTTTGACAGCCTATGACACACTCTGTGACCCCAGCAACGTTTGTGTCATCTGCAAACTCACCAATCACCCCATCTATGTTTATGTGCAAATTATTTTAGTTTAATTTAATTCAGAAATACAGTGGGGAAACAGGCCCTTCGGCCCAACAAATCCATGCTGACCAGCGATCCCTGCACACTAATAGCTCTGTCCCATGGTTCAATTTCATTGCATGAAGTCTCCCGAGTTTGCCCTGATTCGAACTTGGAGATTTACAGTAACGGCCACTCGTCGGTACTCGGGGCTCTCGTGTACATTTTTCAACATGTTGGAAAATCTTCACTAGTCTTCCCGTGTTTACCTGCTGTTAGCTAGTCTTCCCTAGTATCTGCCGTTAGCGCTACGAGCCGCTAAGTGACGTTCCCGAGCTCCGACGTACCCGCTACGTTAATTCTCCGTGCCTACCGCGAGTTTGATATTTTTTAAACTCGGGAGAGCTCTTGGAATGAACTCGTACCGTGGGACAGGGCTTTTACACTGACCCATACAATACGGACAATTTACAATTATACCAAGCCAATTAACCTACAAACCTGTACGTCTTTGTAGTGTGGGAGGGAACTGGAGAGTCCAGAGAAAACCCACGCTGGTCATAGGGAGAATGCACAAATAGCATCCGTAGTCAGGATCTAAACTGGGTCTATGGCGATGTAAGGCGGCAACTCTACCGCTGCACCACCATGCCTCTCCCGTATACATATTTATATATATTTCTATTATACTAAAACTCTTTGCTTTGTTCTTAACATTCTAAATGTCTGTGTGAGCCGGGGTTGTGTTGGCTTTCTTTTAATCTCCTTAATTTGTATCTTCTTCCAAACGCTTGGCCACAGCCTTCCCATTTTCACACATGCTACTCACATTTTCTCTCCCGACCGGATACATATCTTCCCGTCACATGTCAACATCTATTTCTCAAGTTATTAACATCTTAAAAAACAGCTTCAAAATATAATGTTTATGTTGCAGAAAAAAATTCCGACTGATGTCACTATCAACTCCCAAGGCACGATGGGCCACTCCACGCGGGAGGGGCACTCAAGCTCTCAAAACCCCAAAAAATCAATCCACTCGCAAATCGGGTTCTCGGGTCGATGCCCGCCCGGTGCCTGGTGGCGAGGCTGCTGCTGCGGGTCGAGCCCGGCAACTGGGCCTGGGCTGGACAAGAGCCTGGAGCTGGAGTGAAGGCCGAGCTCGGGGCTTGGGATGGGGCCGTGACCGATGCCAAAAAAAAGCCGTTGGTGGAACCAAGCAGGGCTCGAAATTAGCGGTTGCCCGGGTGCCACTGACCACTCAAAGCGCCGCCAGCCAACCTAAACACCGAGTCATTTTGCCCGATACGGGTTTGTACCGAAAATAGACACAAAAAACTGTAGTAACTCCGCGGGTCAGGCAGCATCTCTGGAGAAAAGGAACGCAACGTTTTGTGTCTGCGTTGACGGCTGTATTGTGTGGGAAAGATACTAGGTGCAGGGTGAGGAAGGGTTGGAGCGAATGACGGGCCCCGAACAGCGGCAGCAGCGGCAGCGATAGCGGCTCCATCACCACCGCCCGCACCCCGCCTGCCATGATAGCGGCTGCTGCTTGCAAAACCGCTAACGGCGCTTTCAAAACAAACCCTCCCGCACGCCGAGGCCGGGAAGAGGGAGGGAGGGGCAGGCCTCGGCATGAGGGACGGGGAGGCCTCGTTGGTGGATTTGCAAGCAAGCGGCCCTTATCAGGGCGGGCGGGGTGCGGGAGGAGGTGATGGAGCCGCTGTCGCGGCCAATACATTCAGTATAATTCCGACTGGTAACTACGCACTTCGTCTGGGCACGCTCCGTCCCATCTGAAGCAGCTGCACCAAAGATACTGTAACTATGGGATCTTTGAGCTGCACCGCTTGGCCCCGCACCTTGCTGTTGGCTGGCGGAGGATGGAGGCGGTGGCGGTGAGTTCCCAACGGCCAAGGCAGCGGGGCGATGTTGTCCGAGGAGCGCTGACCTTCCTTCCTCTATACCTCGCCACCCTGCTCTCTCTCTCTCTCTCTCTCTCTCTCGTCATGTCATTGTGGGATATATCACGACTTGATTGGTGAATATGTTTAGTTTGTGACTTTATTTGAAGCAGAAATAATATGTGAATGCTTCATTGAGTATAATTCCGACTGGTAACTACGCACTTCGTCTGGGCACATTATCGCACTCGTCATGCAAGCCATCTTAAATGACCTCCTAAACTGTCATTTGGCAACTTAAAAAGCTGATCTAATATTTCACTGAGCACAGAGGTCCCAGCCCAAAACCCTGTGGAAGTCCACTACTCACAGCTCTCCATGCTGAATATTGTTCTTCCACCACTAGCCTAACCAGTCAGCCAGCTTTGAATCCATACGACCAAGTCACTGAGAAATCCATGGGGGACTTTATCAAACGCCTTACTAAAATCTATGTTGACAGTATCCACCACCCTAACCTCATCAATCACCTACTCAAATGATACCCAATCAAGCTGATAAGGCACAACCTGCCTGTATAAAGTCATGCTGAGTGTCCCTAATTAACCCATTCTTTTCCAAATAGGAGTAAATCCTATCCTGAAGAATCCTCTCCAATACCTGCTACCATGGATGTGAGGATCACATACTGTAGATACATAGATAATAGGTGCAGGAGTAGGTCATACGGCCATTCGAGCCAGCACCGTCATTCAATGGGATCATGGCTGATCATCCACAATCAGTATCCCGTTCCTGTCTTCTCCCCACGTCCCTTGATTCTTCTGCTAGCCCTGAGAGCTCTATCTAACTCTCTTTTGAATGCATCCAGTGAATTGGCCTCCACTGCCTTCTGAGGCAGAGAATTCCACAAATTTACAACTCCCTGGGTGAAAATGTTTTTCCTCATCTCAGTTCTAAATGGATGACCACTTATTCTTAAACTGTGGCCCCTGGTTCTGGACTCCCCCAACATCAGGAACATTTTACCTGCCTCTAGCGTGTGCAATCCCTCAATAATTTTCTATGGTACTATAAGATCCCCTCACAACCTTCAAAATTTCAGTGAATACCAGCCCAGTCGCTCCATTCTTTCATCATATGACAGTCCCGCCGTCCCGGGAATTAACCTTGTGATCCTACACTGCACTCTCTCAATAGCAATAATGTCTTTTCCAAATTAGGAGATCTCTTTGCTCCTATACTCAACTTCTCTCATTATGAAGGCCAATGTGCCATTAGCTTTCTTCACTGCCCACTGTGCCTGCATTACTTTCAGTGACTGTTCTTGCACCGAAAATGGAAAACTTCACATTTATCCACATTAAACTGAATCTGCCATGCATCTGCCCACTCACCTATCCAAGTCACCCCGCATCCTCATAGTATCCACTTCACAGTTCACACAGTCACCCAGCTTTGTGTCATCTGCAAATTTGCTCATTTTACTTTTAATTCCATCGTCTAAATAATTAATATATATTGTAAATAGTTGCAATCCCAGCACCGAGCCTTGCGGCAACCTACTAGTCACTGCCTGGCATTCTGAAAGGGACCCGTTAATCCCTTATCAAAGCCTTTCTGAAAGTCCAGGTACACTACGTCCGCTGGCTCTCCCTTGTCCATCCTCAAAAAATTCTAGAAGATTTATCAAGAATGATTTCCCCTTCGTAAATCCATGCTGACTCGGTCCAATCCTGCTACTGCTATCCAAATATGCCGCTATTACATGTTAAATAATCGACTCCAGCACCTTCTTCACCACTGATGTCAGGCTAACTGGTCTATAATTCCCTGCTTTTTCTCTCCCTCCTCTTAAAAAGTGGGATAACATTAGCTACCCTCCAATCCACAGGAACTGATCCTGAATCTATAAAACAATGAAAAATGATCACCTATGCGTCCACGATTTCTAGAGCTACTTCCTTAAGTACCCTGGGATGCAGACCATCAAGCCCAGGGCACTTACCAGTCTTCAGTCCCATCAGTCTACGCAACACCATTTCCTGACTAATGTGAATTTCCTTCAGTTCCTCCATCACCCTAGTACATCTGGAAGATTGTTCGTGTCAAGACAGAACCAAAATACCTGTTCAAATATTCTGCCATTTCCTTATTCCCCACAATAAATTCACCTGTTTCTGTCTTCAAGGGACTTAACTATTTGTTTCCCCTTCACATACCTAAAGACACTTTTACTATCCTCCTCGAAGGGCCGAATGGCCTACTCCTGCACCTATTTTCTATGTTTATATTTTTGGCTAGCTTACCTTCGTACTTCATCTTTTCTCCCCATATTGCCTTTTTAATTACCTTCTGTTGATCTTTAAACGCTTCCCAATCCTCTGGCTTCCCGCTCATCTTTGCTATGTTATACGTCTTTTCTTTTATTTTTATACAGCCCTTGCCTTCCCTGTCAGCCACGGTCGCCTCTTACTCTCCTTAGAATCTTTCTTCCACTTTCGAATGAAATCTTCCTGCATCTTCCAGATTATTCCCAGAAATACCTGCCATTACTGTTCCACCGTCATCCCAGGCCAGGAATTCCCTGGATTCTCTCCAGTTCCTGTCTTAAATGAAGGAACAACATTGGACCTTGCCCATAGCTAGAGAAAACAAAATGATCTTTGTCAAGACCGCCGCCATCTCCTCTCAATAATCTGGGATAGATTTAGAGCGGCACAGAGGCGCAGCGCCAGAGACCCGGGTTTGATCCTGACTACAGATGCTGTCCGTACAGAATTTGTGCGTTCTCCCTGTGAACTGCATGGGTTTTCCCCTGGCGCTCCAGTTTCCTCCCACAATCCAAAGACGTACAGGTTTGTATGTACATTACCCTGTAAAATTGTAAATGTAGCTGAGCCTGTTTCCACATCTGTATCTCTAAAGTCTAAAGTTGAAAGATCCAATCAGGTCCTGGGAATTTACTGACTGGATAACAGAAAATAACTTTTTTGTAAAGAATTTTACCTGGCATCCTGGCATGCTTTGCTTGAACCTGATTTTGATCTCATGAATCAGGTTGGGCAGTTTGGCAGAAAATGTAGCGTCAAGAACAGAATCAAATCTCAAATGAATTCCGTCCAAATATCGCTGTTGAATCGTGTGCAATTTGTTGGTGATCCAATTTTGCTCACGATGGTCTGACAGGTCAAATTTCCCTATTGCCTCTGGTAAAAAGCAGAGAAATAGAAACATTGTGTCCATGGTTATTCACAAAAAACATACTTTTCATGTACCTTAATTGATATCTCCCACTGTGATAGGATTTACTCCCATTGGGAAGAGAACGGTCTAATTAGGTCTGAAGAAGGGTCTCGACCCAAAACATCACCCCTTCCTTCTCTCGAGAGATGCTGCCTGTCCCACTGAGATTCCAGCATTTTGTGTCGACCTTTGGGCTAATTAGGCATAGCCAGCACAGCTTTGTATGTGTCATGTCTCGCTAACTATTGAGTTTTTTGAGGAGGTGATGAAGGAGATTATTTAAGTTAGGGCCATGGGTGTTGTATGCATGGATCTTAGTAAGGCTTTTGATAAGGTCCCTCATAGTCTGATCCAGAAGATTAAGATGTACAGGTTTCACAATGCAATGCTGAGCTGGTCAGGCCGCATCCGGAGTATTGTGAGCAATTTTGGGCACCATATCTCAGGCTGTCTACCATCCGCCCTGTCCAATCATCTAAGAACATTATATGTTTCGGGACAAGGAACGGCAGCTGGAAACAGGGAAATGTAGCTGGTATTCCTGGAAGAGTTTTGGGAACTGAGGAACAAGCTAAAAAAGGAAATCGAGAGGGCATGAAGGAACCAGGAGATAAGACTCTGTTGTCGGGATGGGACTCTGGGACAAAAATAAGTGGTTTTGCAGATAGTGAAGATGGTTGTGAAAAATTGCAGCAGGATCTTGATCGGTTGGCCAGGTGAGCTGACGAATGGTTGATGGAATTTTATACAGAAAAATGTGAAGTGTTGCATTTTGTGAAGTCTAACATGGGCAGGACCTACACAGTGAATGGTACGCCTCTGGAGAGTGTTGTAGAGCAGAGGGATCTCGGAGTATATGTGCATGGTTCCTTGATGGTCGAGTCGCAGGTAGATAAGGTGGTCAAAAAGTATTTTGGTACATTGACGTTCATCAGAATATTGAGTATAGAAGTTTGGAGGAAATGATGCAGTTGTATAAGATATTGGTGGGACTACATTTAGAGTATTTTGTTCAGTATTTTGTCAAGTTGGAAAGGGTACAGAAAAGATTTATGAGGATGTTGCCAAGACTTGAGGGTCTGAGCTGAGTTGAAAGTTGAGTAGGCAGGGATTCTATTCTTGGAGCACAGGATAATGAGGGGTGATCTTATAGAGGTGTACAAGATCATGAGAGGAATAGATCGGGTAGATGCACAGTCTCTTGCCCAGAGTAGGTGAATCAAAGACAACAGGACATCGGCTTAAGGTGTAGTGAGAAAGATTTAACAATTTCACACAAAGGGTGGTGTTTGTATGCAGGGCCGGCCTTAGGAGGTGCGGGGCCCAAGTGGGAACAATTTTGGTGAGCCCTGGTTCCCAGCCAAGGTCTGTAGCATCATAGAAAAACAAATAATGTCTATTATAGTCTTTATATCTCTATGGTAGAATGGAAAGTAATTAAAATGTGCGCTTAAAAGGGGACCAAACAGATCTAAGCTAATATAAATGTGCATACATGTAAGCCTGCAAGTACAAACAAAATGTGTGGAATACCACTGAAAAGTACATAGTTACAATACCACTTGTTTTAATGACTGAAATGAAAAAAAAGTCATTTAATTAACTAGATCCTGGCCAACCAATCACAATTGGCAAAAAAACAGTCGAGGCATTAACCTTTGGGGGGAGGGAGGGGGGGGGAGGGAGGAGGAGGAGGGAGGAGGAGGAGGAGGGAGAGGGGGAGGAGGGGGGGGGGGGAGGAGGAGGAGGAGGGAGAGGAGGAGGGAGAGGAGGAGGAGGAAGAGGGGGAAGAAGAGGAGGACGAGGAGGAGGAAGAGGAGGGGGAGGAGGAGGAGGAGGAGGGGGGAGAGGAGGGGGATGAGCGGGTGAGGGAGGATGAGGGGGCAGAGGAGGAGGGGGGAGGAGGAGGGGTGGAGGAGGAGGGGGAGGAGGAGGCGGGGGAGGAGGAGGGGGCGGAGGAGGAGGAGGGGGCGGGAGGAGGAGGAGGAGGAGGAGGGGGGAGGGAGGAGGAGGAGGGGGGGGGAGGAGGAGGGGGGGGAGGAGGAGGAGGGGGGGGAGGGGGAGAGAGGAGGAGGGGGGAGAGGAGGGGGGGTGGAGGAGGGGGGAGGAGGAGGGGTGGAGGGGGGGGAGGAGGAGGGGAGGAGGAGGAGGAGGGGAGGAGGAGGAGGGGGCGGAGGAGGAGGAGGGGGCGGGGGAGGGAGGAGGAGGAGGGGGGGAGGAGGAGGGAGGAGGAGGGAGGGGGGGAGGAGGAGGGGAGAGGAGGGGGGGGAGGGGGGGGGGGAGGAGGATGAGGGGGAGGGGGAGGATGAGGAGGAGGAGGGAGGAGGAGTTCTCACTCCATCCACCATTTGTGCCATGGGGGTAGCAAGACGGGTGCAGCAGGTAGACCTGCTGCCTCACAGCGCCAGGCACATGGGTTTAATCCTGAGCTGGGGTGCTGTCTGTTTGTGTGGAGTTTGCATCTTCTCCCTGTGACCACGCGGGTTTTCTTCCAGCTACTCAGATCGCGAGGAACTTGTTCTGCATGCAAACCGGTCGAATCAGAAATTACAAGTGTACAATAGATCCTCTTCTGGAACAGAACGCAGTGAGTCGCCACGATCTGGCAAAGCGCTGGAGAAACTCAATGGGTCAGGCAGCATCTGTGGAGGGAATGAACAGATGCCGTTTCGGGTCGTGTCTGTTCTTCAGTCTGATTGTAGTGGGAGGGCTGAGAAATCTGGAAAAGGGGGGTGGGTGCAGGGCAAAGCGTTCCTAGTCCCTATTCCTTCAACTATTCCTTCTCTCCAGAGATGCTGCCTGACCCGCTGATTACTCCAGCATTTTGTGTCTTATCTTTGGTGTAAGCCAACATCTGCAGTTCCTTCCTACCCCTTCCTAGTATTTGTCCGGTCAGATTCTGTGCTGCACTCTGCCTGCTACACTGTACATCTTTGTGTGACTTGCGATAATCAGGATTGAATTAGAAATGGGACATCAGTTACCTTCCGTGACAACTCGAGCGTTGCGAGCGTGAGCATGGCACAGAAGCTCTTGGTCATAAGCTCCACCTGTGATAATAGTTGTGATCTTTGACCAGTCGTAATGCTTCCATTCATTACTTCCACCGTGAAATGCAAAGAGCTGGGAGAGAAGTGAAACAGTAATTTGCAAAAAAATGAAAAGGAAGCAAATTCTCTTTAAATTATTTTTCTCGGCAGAACAAGTTCACTTATGCTCCAAGACCAGGAATTGCTGGTGAACAGATCAAACCTGCAGCTTATTTTGAAGGCAGCTGTGTGATTACTGTTCTACCCACACATAGAAACACAGAGGACATACAGCATAGTAACAAGTTATTCTACATAACCAAACTGTGTCGTAGAGTCGTAGAGTCACACTGCACGGAAACTGGCCCTTTGGCCCAACCTGCCCATGATGAACAAGATGCCCCATCTACACTAGACCCACCTGCCCACGTTCACCAATATCCCTCAACATCTATCCTATCCATGTACCTGTCCATGTGTCTTATAAATGTTGTTATAGCACCTGCGTCAACTACCTCCTGTGGCAGCTCGTTCCATACACCCACCTGGGTGAGGCCAGGCGCCAACCCTTCCATACACCCACCACCCATTGTGTGAGAAAGGAGCTTCTCAGGGCTATGTCCCCCAGTTCTTGATTCTCCTACGCTGGGTAAAAGACTATGTGTAAATTTATGGTGAAGGGGAAAATATTGAATATACGAAAGTGAGGGGAACTAGGGGACATAGCCCTGAGAAGCTCCTTTCTCACACAATGGGTGGTGGGTGTATGGAAGGTTTGGTGCCTGGCCTCACTCAGGTGGGTGTAGGGAATGAGCTGCCGGAGGAGGTAGTTGAGGCAGGAACTATCGCAACATTTGAGAAGCATTAAGACATGGATAGGATTGGTTTAGACAGATATGGGCCAAATGTAGGCAGGTGGGACTAGTTTAGATGGAGCATTTAGGTCAGCATTGGCAAGTTGGGCCGGAGGGCCAATTTCCATATTGTATGACTATGAATCTACTCTATAAGTAGAATCTTGCCATATTTCTGAAGTATGATTGGATAGGTTGGGTGAGTGGGCAGATGCATGGCAGATGCGGTAAAAAGTGGGTAAATGTGAGGTTATCCACTTTGGTGGCAAGAACAAGAAGGCAGATTATTATCTGAGTGGTGTCAGATTGAGAAATGGGGAGTTGCAACAAGACCTGGGTGTGCTTGTACATCAGTCACTGAAAGGAAGCAAGCAGGTACAGCAGGCAGTGAAGAAAGTTAATGGCATGTTGGCCTTCATAGCGAGAGAATTTGAGTTTAGGAGCAAGGAGATTCTACTGTAGTTGTACAGGGCCCTGGTGAGACCACACCTGAAGTATTGTATTTTGGTCTCGTAATTTGAGGAAGGACATTCTTGTCATTGAGGGAGTGCAGTGTTGGATCACCAGGTTAATACCCGGGGTGGCAGGACTGACAAAAGATGAAAGAAAGGATCGGCTGGCCTTATATTCACTGGAATTTAGAAGGATGAGAGGCGACCTTATAGAAACATATAAAATTCTCAAGGGATTGGATAGGTTGATGCAAGGAGAATTTTCCAGATGTTGGGAGAGTTCAGAACCAGGGATCACAGTTTAAGAATAAGGGGTCGGCCATTTACGACTGAGATAAGCACAAATGTTTTCACCCAGAGAATTGTGAATCTGTGGAATTCTCTGCCACAGAAGGCAGTGGAGGGCAATTCACTGGCTGTTCAAGAGAGAGTAATATTTAGTTCTTCGGGCTAACAGAATCAAGAGATACGGGAGAAAGAAGGGACGCAGTAGTGATTTTGGATGATCAGCCATGATCATATTGAATAGTGGTGCTGGCTTGAAGGATGGAATGGCTACTCCTACACATATTTGCTTTGTTTCTGTAAAGTTCAATGGTCTGGCATTGACATTAATAGACTTAATGACTCATCTACACAATAATCAACCTATACATGTTTATTTATTTTAGTTCAGAGAAACTCCGTACAGACAGCACCCGTGGTCAGGACCGAACCCGGGTCTCTGGCGCTGTAAGGCAGCTACTCTACCTCTATGCCACCATGCCTTCTCAAAACATGACCTGTCCATTTGCCTCCACAGATGCTGCCTGGCCCGCTGAGTTCCTCCAGCACTTTTGCTCAAGGACAAGTTGTGGGAGATTCCACGCAGTATCAAGTCTGCTTTGCCATTCAATCATGGCTGATCTATCACTCCCTCTCAACCACATTATCCTGCCTTCTCCCCATAATCCCTGACACCCGTATTAATCAATAATCTGTCAATCTCTGCATTAAAAAATATCCATTGATTTGGCCTCCACAGCCGTCTGTGGCAATGAATTCCACAGATTCTTCACAGAAATTCCTCCTCATCTCCTTTCTAAAAGTGCATCCATTTATTCTCAGACAGTGCCCTCTGGCCCTGGACTCTCCCACCAGTGGAAACATCCTCCCACACCCACTCTATCCAGGCCTTTCACTATTCGATACGTTTGGACTCACCTGCACTGGGTAGCGTTTTGTTGCGGGCAGAGGCTGGCAAAGGGTAGGTTCCAGGCAGGAACAATCTTCGATACTACTTGTGACCCATAGTGCAAGCACAGCCAGAGACAAGAGAACTGCCACACTCCTGCACATCTTCCCTTCCGAACCTTGCTGGATACAACACACAACGGACACAGCACGGCTACTTATGTACCGAGCGGCAACATAAGATGACATCTCCTCGGTCTATTCTTATCTTGACGATGTTACAATTGTGAAATTCTGACGTGAGCTTCACATTGTCAAATGTAACTTTGTCTATAACGCTCCTTTGTGTATCTCCTGGGCAACATTTCAAGTTCAAGTTCAAGTGAGTTTGTTGTCATGTGTCCCTGATAGGACAATGAAATTCTTGCTTTGCTTTAGCACCCCCGAACATAGTAGGCATGAATACAGAACAGATCAGTGTGTCCATATTTACCTATATTACTAAAAGTCTGTTCTTGACCGGTTTCGGCCATCTGTGCTGCGATTTCCGAGAGAACGCTACCACCACGACCGCCATTTTTGGCCACCTTGCTCAGAGCCCCCCTCCGCCGTATGTGTGCCGAGGATTTTTCCCGTCGATGAAAAATGACAGAGATATTAATGATTTTACAAAATTCCCCATTCTCTCTGCTGCCCCTGCTGGCGGCAGGGGGGAGGGACTATAAAACCAGGAAGTGGTGTGCACTAATCAGTCTCTTCAAGATGGAGGAAGGCAGAGAGTCACATTTCTCTGAGCTGTGAATAACACTGAACACATGGCTGCTCAAATGTAAGTGTCCTTAGTGGTTCCTTTGTACAGAGGTTTGTAGGTTATTTGGTTTCTGTAAATTATCCCTAGTGTGTAGAGTAAAGATTATGTATGGGTGATCACTAGTTGGCATGGACTTGGTAGGTTGGAGGGCCTGCTTCTACACTGCATCCCTAGTCCCAGGGGGAGTGTGAATAACGGGGGAGGGGGAGTGTGAATAATACGGATGGGGGAAGTGTGAATAACCCATTGAGGGGGTGATTGTGAATAATCCGGGGGGGGGGGGGGGGTGACGTTACTCGAAGTGCGTGGAAGAGTCTGTGTGTCAGACTGCTGCGAGCCGAGCCATTGTGACGTCATCAGTGAAAGCTGAACATTTTACATTTGACGGTTCAGTCTTTTGATGGTTTTAAACTTTAATCAGTAATTCGAGAAATAAAGCGTTAAATGTTTAGTGAAGGTAATCTCTGCCTAGAGGGAACAAATGGTAATCAGAATAAGTAAAAATGTTATCATTACCGCGTAGTGTTTTTGCGAAGAGGTGAAGCACTCACATATATGCACAAATATACACACGAACAAGATTAGAGTTTTAAGAAGTACTAGACCAAGTGGGACCCGTTCGGTCCCGTCCCCTCAATGTGCGGTTGTGGGGAGGGAGGGGGCCTGCGCCATCACACATACAACCCACTCCCCACTCCGCACTCACACACACACTAACCACCCCTCTTGATAGTATATTAATACTAGACTAAGTGGGACCCGTTGGGTCCCAGCTTCACACGGGAGGGTTGGTCCCCCAATGCAATATTCCACCTCTGCACCAATTCCAATATTGCTGTTGTACAGGGTCTACTGCAGTTGTACAGGGTATTGGTGAGACCACACCTGGAATATTGCGTACAGTTTTGGTCTCCTAATCTGAGGAAAGACATTCTTGCCATAGAGGGAGTACAGAGATGGTTCACCAGACTGATTCCTGGGATGTCAGGACTTTCATATGAAGAAAGACTGGATAGACTCGGCTTGTACTCGCTCGAATTTAGACGATTGGGGGGATCTTATAGAAACTTACAAAATTCTTAAAGGGTTGGACAATCTTCCCGATGTTGGGGAAGTCCAGAACAAGGGGTCACAGTTTAAGGATAAGGAGGAAATCTTTTAGGACCGAGATGAGAACAAACATTTTTCACACAGAGAGTGGTGAATCTCTGGAATTCTCTGCCACATAAGGTAGTTGAGGCCAGTTCATTGGCTATATTTAAGAGGGAGTTAGATGTGGCCCTTGTGGTTAAAGGTATCAGGGGGTATGGAGAGAAGGCAGGTACAGGATACCGAGTTGGATGATCAACTATGATCATATTAAATGGCGGTGCAGGCTCAAAGGACCGAATGGCCTACTCCTGCACCTATTTTCTATGTTTCTAGAGCCCTAGTATGGGTGTTGTAGGTCAAAGGGACTGGAAGCCAGAGAGCTAGTATGGACATTGTGGGCCAAATGGATTTTTGGGCTGGCAGCTCAGTCAATCAGGCCAGGCAGCTCAGTCACTCAGGCCAGGCAGCGCAGTCACTCACGCCAGGTAGCTCAGTCACTCAGGGCTGACAGCTCAGTCACTCATAATCTGAGGAAAGACATTCTTGCCATAGAGGGAGTGCAGTGAAGGTTCGCCAGACTGATTCCTGGGATGTCAGGACTTTAATATGAAGAAAGACTGGATAAACTCGGCTTGTACTCGCTAGAATTTGGAAGATTGAGGGGAATCTTATAGAAACTTACAAAATTCTTAAGGGGTTGGACAGACTAGATGCAGGAAGATTGTTCCCGATGTTGTGGAAGTCCAGAACAAGGCTTTGCAGTGCAGCCTTTCAAAGCAATTACCACCACCAAAACCAGCCTTTTTTTTTTGCAAGGCAGCCTTTCAAAACAGTTACCACTATCAACAACAGACATTTTTTTGCAGTGCAGCCTTTCAAAGCATCCATATTTTCATTTTCAATCCACATTAAGGGCACTCATAGTTTAGTAGACATGTGTTCAATGTTTTTCAGAGCTCAGGGAGACGTGACCCTCTCGCTTATTCCATCTTGCAGAGACTGAGTGAGGCACACCACTTCTGGGTTTTATAGCCCCTCCCCCCAGCAGGGGCAGCAGAGAGAAATGCGAACATTTTTAAAACATTAATATCTCTCTGTTTTTCCATCGATGGGAAAAATCCTCCAGTCCAGGAGGAGTCTCTGAGCGAGGTGGCCAAAAATGACGGCCGTAAGTGGCGGCGTTTTCTCGGAAATCACATCGCAGTGAGTCAAAAGCGGTCAAGATCTTACTTTTAGTAATATACTAGACCAAGTGCAGACCCGTTGGGTCTGTT
Organism: Leucoraja erinaceus; assembly: GCF_028641065.1. Taxonomy (NCBI): domain Eukaryota; kingdom Metazoa; phylum Chordata; class Chondrichthyes; order Rajiformes; family Rajidae; genus Leucoraja; species Leucoraja erinaceus. Next base: position 723,411 of record NC_073386.1, on the reverse strand, counting down.
CCCCCAACGTGCGGTTGTGGGAGGGAGGCGGCATGCAGCGTCACACACACTAACTAACCCCTCCACACTAACCCACCCCCCCCGCACTCACGCTAATTACTCCCCTTGATATTATATTATATTAATTTGCTCCTTTTACCCCATACACACCCTATCTACTGACGCATAGCCCCCAACACAGTCACATCTAGAGAGGGGGTGTAGAGGGCGGGGAGAGGTGAGGGCGGGAAGAGGTGAGGGGGGGGGGGGGCAGAGGTGAGGGAAGTGCCCGGGAGGGGGGGTGGTACAGGAGGGAAGAATTGACAAGGGAGTTGAGGAGGGAGCGGTCTTTGCGGAAGGCGGACATAGAGGGAGATGGGAAGATGTGGCGAGTGTCTCCTCCCCTTCCTTAACCCTCGAGCTGTCTCCTCCCATCCCCCCGCTCTCGGGCTCCTCCTCCTCCCTTTCTCCTTCCTTCTTCGCCCCCACCCCCCCCACCCCACATCAGTCTGAAGAAGGGTTTGGGCCCGAAACGTCGCCTATTTCCTTCGATCCATAGATGCTGCTGCACCCGTTGAGTTTCTCCAGCAATTTTGTGTACCACCCTATCCATGTACCTGCCTGAATGTTTCTTAAACATTGTGATAGTCCCTGCCTCAACTACCTTCTCCGGAAACTCGTCCCATACCCCTATCATACTTTATGTGAAAAAGTTGCCCCTCAGGTTCCTAGTAAATTTTTCCCCCAACGTGTACAAAATCATTGAACATAGAAGATAGAATGGTGCACCACATGAACAGGCCTTTCGGCCTACAGTTCCTGTGTCAGAAATGATAACAAGTTAAACCAATCTCCTCTGTTTGTACATGATATTCGTTGGAGCACAGGAGGCTGAGGGGTGATCCTATAGAGGTGCATAAAAACATGAAGTGAATAGATAGGGTGAATGCAGCGTTATGGTGAGAGGAGCAAGATTTAATAGGAACCTGAGAGGCAGCTTAGTCACTTAGAGAGTGGGTATGTGGAACGAGCTGCCAGAGGAGGGAGTTGAGGCAGAACAGCATTTAAATGAGACTTGGATGGGTACATGGATAGGAAAGGTTTGGAGGGATATGGGCAAAAGGGACTGGCTGAGATGGTGCATCCAAGTTGAGCATCTTCAATGGCAATTTAGTCTCTGCCTCCACCACCACCCCTGGCAATACATTCCAGGCACTCACCACCCTCTGTTAAAGAACTAGCCCCACACATCTCCTTAAACGTTGCCCTCTCATTCCTAAATCCATGCCATCTAGATGTTTTGATGTTTCCTCTCTGGGAGAAAGGTTCTGACTGTCTATCAAACTGACTATAAAACTCTGGTTTGACCGTGTGAAAGAGACATTATTGTTATGGATGAAGAGTGAATGGAAACAAGATGGGTGTAACTAGGGCTGGACCACTGAGGAAACACAACGGCTGAAACCCCTTCTTCCATTTGTTCCCCAGATCTCATTTAACGCTCCTTGGAATTGTAACACCAGTACTACAGTTTGCTCTGACCTTGTCTCAGCTTCCAAATATACCGATTATGTACTTGTGACCTCATATGACGTGCAGAAGCATATGTGGACGGATTGCTTTGCAAAGGCAAATGCTCCCTATCATCAGATCCGGACAGGTAAGTGGAATAAGCCAGAAGTAAAATCCTACAGATGTCACAAATCTGAAACAGAACAGACAAATAGGTGCAGGAGTCGGCCATTCGGCCCTTCGAGCCAGCACCATGGTGGCTCCTGGTCCATTCCCTCCGTGGGTGCCACCTGGCCAGCTGAGATCCGCCAGCACAAGGGGGTTGCGTCCAATCACAGACCAGGAATGGTGTCGTTTGGAGTCGAGACCCTTCTTCAGTTCATCTGCTCATCACTCAGCTGCCTCTGTTCAGATCTGTTGTATCATTGAAAGTGCAGATAGTCCCAGAGTTTAGACACAAAGTGCTGGAGTAACTCAGCCGGCCAGGCAGCATCTCTGGAGAGAAGGAATGGGTGACGTTTCGGGTCCAGACCTTTCTTCAGACTGAGGATCAGGGGAGAGGGAGACATGGGGATATGGTAGTGTTGGGTGTGAAAATTACAGATCAAAACCGACTCTGATCAGGAAATGTAGAATGGTGCATTGTTACCGGAGGGGAAGTTGATGGAGGCATACAATCAGTAAAATGAATCAAGAGGATAGTGAATCTAGTCGGAGAACAAGAGTGGGGAAGGGATGAGAGAGAGGGAAAGCAAGGATTACTTGAAGTAAGATAAGATAAATCAATCAACAAGAGATTGCAAAATTAGAGCATATGGTATTGAGGATTGGGTATTGACACGGATAGAGAACTGGTTGGCAGACAGGAAGCAAAAAGTAGGAATTAACGGGTCACCAGACAATAGGTGCAGGAGTAGACCATTTGACCATTCAATGTGATCATGGCTGATCATCCCCAATCAGTACCCCGTTCCTGCCTTCTCCCCACATCCCCTGACTCCGCTATTTTTAAGAGCCCTATCTAGCTCTCTCTTTTCCTCATCTCTGTTCTAAATGGCTTACTCCTTATTTTTAAACTGTGGCTCCTGGTTCTGGACTCCCCCAACATCGGGAACATGTTTCCTGTCTAGCGTGTCCAAGCCCTTAACAATCTTATATGTTTCAATGAGATGCCCTCTCATCCTTCTAAACTCCGGAGTGTACAAGCCCAGCTGCTTCATTCCCTCAGCAAACGACAGTCCCGCCATACCGGCAATTAACCATGTAAACCTAAGCTGCACGCCCTCAATAGCAAGAATGTCCTTCCTCAAATTAGGGGACCAAAACTGCACACAATACTCCAGGTGTGGTCTCACTAGAGCCCTGTACAACTGCAGAAGGACCACTTAGCTCCTATACTCGACTCCACCTGTTATAAATGCCAACATGCCATTCGCTTTCTTCACTGCCTGCTGTACCTCCATGCTTACTTTCATAGACTGATGAACAAGGACCCCCAGATCCTGTTGTACTTCCCCTTTTCCCAACTTGACGCCATTTGGATAGTAATCTGCCTTTCTGTTTTTTATACCAAAGTGGATTACCTCACATTTATCCACATTAAACTTCATCTGCCATGCATCTGCCCACTCCCCCAACCTGTCCAAGTCACCCTGCATTATCTTAGCATCCTCCTCACAGTTCACATTGCCACCCAGCTTTGTGTCATCTGCAAATTTGCTAATGTTAAGGGCCTGTCCCACTTGGCCATCATTTGCGCCTCATTTACGCGTCATATGTAAAATAGGTCAACGCGTTGTGACGCACGGTAGAGCGTGGGTAGCGCGGGATGGGTGCATGGAGAGGCGTGGAGGAGTGTGGGGTTGCACGCGGTATCGTGCGGCGCTTCAGCATTTCTTGCTGTACGAAATTCTTGCGTGCCTCCAGCGTGACGTATCGCGTAGGCGCGCTGATGCATTGGGTAGGCACGCTGACGCATTGGCTTTGCACGCTGCGTCCTGATGTCTCACGTGTATCACCGTGCATAACCATGCGTCACCGCGCGCCGTAGAGTATTGTAATTACGTCACGCGTGCCCGACGGCATGATCACGTGTCACTTGCTGCGCTCCCAGCACCGAGCCTTGCGGTACCCCTCTAGTTACTGCCTGCCAGTGAAGACCTGTTCAACTCATCTGCCATTTCCTTGTCCCCATAATAAATTCACCTTTTTCAGTCTTCAAGGGTCCAACTTTGATCTTAACTAATTTTTTCCTCTTCACGTACCTAAAGAAACTTTTACTGTCCTCCTTTAACTTTTTGGCTAGCTTACCTTCGTACCTCATCTTTCCTCCCCGTATTCTCCCCGTATAGTTATCTTCTGTTGCTTTTTAAAATTACCCAATCCTCTTGCTTCCCGCTCATCTTTGCTACGTTGTACTTCCCTTTTATTTTTATACTGTCCCTGACGTCCCTTGTCAGCCACGGTCGCCCCTTACTCCCCTTGGAATCTTTCTTCCTCCTATGAATGAACTGATCCTGCATCTTCTGTATTATTCCTAGAAATACCTGGCGTTGTTGTTCCACTGTCATCCCTGCTCAGGTATCTTTCCAGTCAACTTTGGCCAGCTCCTCCCACATGGCCCATAGTCCCCTTTATTCAACTGTAACACTGACACCTCCGATCTACCCTTCTCCCTCGCCAATTGTAGATTAAATCTGACCATATTATAGTCATAAAATGGCAGAAATCATTTGCTTGTCAGGTAGCAAATGCAAATAGGTTGCTGTTGAAGAGGCTTAACTGACTAAGATGCCCCATCTAACAGAGGTAATGATATTTAGAACATTGGGTTGTCCAATTTTAGGTACATGACTCCCCCACCTTCCTCCCCCACCGAGTCCACTAAGGACAATTTATCCACAAACCTGCACGTCCTTGATAATGCCGCTGGCCTTGCCGAGGCAGCATGGGGTATAAATGGAGTCAATGCAAGGGAGGTTGGTTTGTGTGATGGCCTGGGTTACGTCACACAAGATGCATGAAACATTAAATTAATGGGAAGAGAAGTGGTAAGTCCAGGATTGGGGATCTGCAAAGATTGGGGGGGGGGGGGGGGGGGGGGGGGAGGAGGGGAGTCAGTCTACCCCACAACAGAACGGGGAGGACTTGTATAGTTTGATCGCCACATGGGAAAGAATCTCCTCTGGCGATCTGCGCTGCATCTTGGTGGAACCAGTCTGTTGACCTCTGTCTACGCCGTGGTCACTATGGTCTCCTCGATAATCAGCAGCTCCACTCTTTCTCCCTCTTCCCCCATTCGTAACAAGGACAGAGTTCCCCTTGTCTTCATCTTCCACCACATCAGCCGTCGCATACAGCACATTATCCTCCGACATTTACACCACCTCCAACGGGATCCTACAATTAGCCACATCTACTCATTTCCACCCCTTTCTGCAGAAACTGTTCCCCCCGCAACTCCCTGATCAACTCGTCCCTTCCCACCCACACCACCCCCTCACCAGGTACCTTCCCCTGCAACCATAGGAGAGGCAACACCTGCCCCTTTACCTCCCAACTCGACTCCGACCAAGGACCACAACAGTTTTTTTTAGGTGAAGCAGAGGTTCACTTGCACCTCCTCCAACCTCATCAACTGTGTCTGCTGTTCGAAGTGTGGACTCCTGTATATCTGAGGAACAGCACCTGATATTCCGCTTGGGCAGCTTAAACCCCAGTGATATGAACATGGACTTCTCTAATTTCAAGTAGCCCTTGCTTTCTTCCTCTCTCCACCACCCCCCCCCACCTCCCTCCCAGTTCTCCCACCAGACTTACTGTCTCCGACTACACTTTATCTCTGTACACCCACTGCCCTGACATCAGTCTGAAGAAGGGTCTCGACCTGAAATGTTACCCATTCCTTCTCACCAGAGATGCTGCCTGTCCCGCTGAGTAACTCCAGCATTTTGTGTCTACTTTCAATTTAAACTGTTGCTGAAGGTGCTCATCAGGTTGAGGTGCATCCTCCCCTCTAAGATCATCTCTAGTGAATTCAACTCCACCCCCAGGAAGAAGCCAGCCTTCCTGATGAGCTTGTTAATCCTCATGGCATCTGTGGACTTCGCCCTGCGGCCCCAGCACATGACAGTGAAGAAGATGGCACTGGCATCTTGATAGAAAACCGATTCATAATATGCTTCACTTGCCCAGTTTAAATATTAATGCTGTCATTATTTTCTGTCCCTTTCAGGAATCTCCAGTTATATCAAACAGGGCGTTAATTCCAAGAAGATAATATTGACCGTTCCATGGTTCGGTTACGATTATACTTGCAAACGCTTTATTGAGGTAAGATGTTGCAGGACGTTGCCAGGACTCGAGGGCCTGAGCAATAGGGCCTAAGCAATCTTTGATCAGACTTTACTGGCTTTATCTTCCACTATCTTCCCTTATCATTTATCTATACACTGTAAATGGCTTGATTGTAATCATGTCTTGTCTTTCAACTGACTGGTTAGCACACAACAAAAGCCTTTCACTGAACCACGGTACACGTGACAATAAACTAAACCGAAATTAAACTAGGACTCGGACTTTAAACCTTGGAGAGCAGGAGGCTGAGGGGTGATCTTATAGAGGTGGTAAAAATCATGAGGAGAATAGATCGGATGAACACACAGAGTCCAAGGTGGATGAATCTTGGACCAGAAGAAGTAAGGTTAATGTGAGAGGGGAAAGATTTACTAGGGAACTGAGGGGCAACATTTTCACACAGAAGGTGGTGGGTGTGTGGAACGAGCTGCCAGGAGGTAATTGAGACCAGTACTAACAACTACATAGATAGGACAGGTTTAGAGGGATATAGGTCAAACGCAAGCAGGTGGGACCATGTAGATCGGTACCTGGACGTGGTGTCGAAGGACGTGAAGCCGAAGCAAAGAAGCAAGGGGGGAGGGTGGGGGGGGGGGAGATAAAATTGTTTGTTGTCATGCACACTAGTCATCGGCCTGCCAGGGAATTTGTGTCCCCCCCACATGTTTTAAAAGTGATTTACTATGGCTGCCAATGTCCTGAGCCCACTGTCCCCATGGCCGGGGTGGGGGGGAGTGAATAATCCAGGTGTGGGTGTCGAGGGTGAATCACCCCGTGTGTGGGTCGGGGATCGGGGGGTGTATCACCCTGGCGTGGATGTTGTGGTCCGATGGCAGAGCATCACGGTCAGTGACTCTGAGTGGGCGGAGGGACCAGCCTGTCCCACACCTCTGCTCCACCCGGCGCTGCCGATACACAGCGCGTCACAGTGGGGCCGCACAGGGGAGACGAGGCGGAGGGTGGCCGTGGCAGTTGGAGAGTGGGGGCTGTCCCAGAGGGATGCGCTCCTTTAGCCACTTACAATTTGGTGCTCATGTTCAGAGTGCCCAGTCATCTATGGCTTGTGTGGCAAAATGACCCCCACCCTCCCGTCTCCATCCATACAGACAGCACCCGTAGTCAGGACGTACCCGGTGTCTGGTGTTGTGAGGCAGCAACTCTACCGCTGCGTCACCATGCCGCCCTTTCTACTTTCTCATTCATTTATAATTTTCAGGCAGGTAGATGTGAAATAGAAAAGGTAGCTTTTGAAGGAGCGCCGTGCAGTGGTGTCAAGGCCTCCGGGATCCCATACAAACAGATCATGAAACTATTGCTCAAGTCAATGTCCGGCAGGATTTGGGATGACGACCTGAAAGCCCCATATTTTGTCTACAAGGTAAGAGAATACACAGCTACGGTCAGTACATCCAAATATGTTTTATATTATGGAAACATTGTTGTGTTTAACAAGTCAATTCACTTCCCAATTGAGTTGATGAACGGACTTGCACAAGTCCGCAAAGAATCGCAGAGAATTGTGGATGTAGCCCAGTCCATCACACAGACCACACTCCCCACCATTGACACCGTTCTGTATCTTATCATGTATCTGTACACTGTAAATAGCTCAATAGTAATCATGTATTGTCTTTCCGCTGACTGGTTAGCACACAACAAAAGCTTTTCAATGTACCTCGGTACACTTGACAATAAACTAAACTAATCTACATTTCACACTGCCTCAGAAAAGCAGCCAACATAATCAAAGACTTGTCCCACCCTGGTCATTCCCTCTTCTCCATGCCCATTGCAGCAGAAGATACAGAAGCTTGAAACTGTGCACCACCAGACTCAGGAACAGCTACTTCTGTTCTATTATCAGTTTTCTGAACGATCCTTCCATAAGCTAGAGAACTGTCCAATTCACCTCTACCCCATTGCAGACATTGGTCTTTGTCTCTGGAAGAGATGCACTACAATGCTGAGAACTGTTTTCTGCACTCTGTATCTTCCCCTTTGCTCTACCTGTTGTACTTGAGTTTGTCTTTGTTGTATTTACATTTTTTATTGTCTGATCTGATTGAAAACCCTGCGAAACAAAGCTGTTCACTGTACCTCGGTACACGTGACAATAATTATCATAAAGCTATAAAATAAACCTAGACCACTCATATATGTTAACAATGTATTCCAGGTCCTCCAGTCTACCCCATTGTGGTTCTTGCACTTTTTAAAAATAGAATAAAGAACATTGTAAATAGGGTATGATGTATAAAAACATACACATTATCTAGATTATAAGAGAATAAATATGCTGGCAGAGATTTATATTCCATTCCTTTATTTCAAAGATAAGTTATGGAACAAGCTTCCAGAGGAGGTGGTTGAGGCAGGGATTATCCCAACATTTAAGAAAAAGTCAGACTGATACATAGATAGGACATCTTTGGATATGGACCAAATGCGTGCAGGTGGGACTAGTGTAGCTGGGACATGTTGGCTGGTGTGGGCAAGTTGGTTCGGACAGTCAGTTTCCACGCTGTTTCATTTTACTTCGGAGTCATGTGAGTGACTACGTGAAGAAGCCCGCTTACGACGCATGCGTGTCATATCGCTACACGCATTCGAACTCGTCATCGCTGGAGGAAGGACGTTCCTCCCAATCGGCAGGACTTGAACCTGCAACAGGTAAGGGAACTTCGTTTTTCTTTACTTACCCTTTTTTATCTAGAAGGCTGATGAAGCTGGCTGGGGAGAGTCTGCAGAATTGCAGGCAGCCAGCACCGGCCGGGGCCCGTTAATTTCGTTTAAACAGGAACGGAGCCGACTTTAGAGCCAGGACAACGGTCGCTGGAGCAGTTTCCCGACAACTCGGAAACAGCCCCACTAGTCGGTTAGTGCATTTACTAATTCATGGGTCCGAGGGGCTGGAAGGTGCGGAACTGACGGGGGTTCCGCAGGTCTAAAAATAGCGGCGAGCGGTCAGTGCCCGAGAGCACTGAGTACGCGTTGGACCCGCTGGACCGCGCTGGAATAGAGGCAGGGGGGAAAACAGGCAACAGACTGAATTCCCGTTATGGGAATAGCTGTGCCAAACTTACCCCCCCCGATTTTCTCCCATTTTTTCACTACACCTGTCCACAGCTGGGATATATAGGACCAGCAGCTGGCTGGGGAGAGTCTGCAGATTGCAGGCAGCCAGCAGAGGCCGGGGGCCCGTTAATTTGTTTTAAAACAGGGGACGGAGCCGACTTCAGCGACAGGATAACGACGCTGGAGCAGGGTTTCCTGACGACTCGGGTACAACACCACGGACCCTTACTATAGGTATGTGGGAAAATGGTGTAAAACAAAAATGGGGTTTTCATAGAAGATGTGTGTTAATCCTTTTGTTAAAGTACTAGATGGGTCCGAGGCGCTGGAAGTGCGGAAAGGGCGCATTAACGGCACTTCCGCAATGTTCTAAAAATAGCGACGAGCTGTCAGTGCCGAAGAGCACTGAGCACGCGTTGGACCCGCTAGCCCACGCTGAAGGAAGCCGGTACGAGTGGCTGCAGCATGATCAGCAGCCAGCACAGGTGCCTGGGAGTACCGGGACCGGGTGGAGTGGTGGACCCACATACAGGACCGGTGTGGTCAGCGGCGGAGCGAGGAAAACCCGCAAACCAGTGCCCGTGTGTACGGGGGACGGGAACAGCGGAGGAAAAAAGGAGCTCCTTCATAGTGGCAGTCACATGAATGTGGACAAGGAGCGGCATAGTTATATCGGGCGGCCGGGAGCGACCAGTGCCCGTAGGCATGGGGACCGGCTGCGGGAAATACCGCATGCGACTAGTGCCCGAGAGCACCAAGGTCGGCAGGAGCGGTCTGATATATTAAAGCACCCGCGATCGACTAGTGCCCGAGAGCATGTAAGTCGGCTGGAGCGGTTGCTGGAGGAAATTCTCCACCGTGGCAGGCTCCGGGATTGGAGGATAGCCACAGTGGGCAAAAAATATAAGTCCCACAGCAGTTTCCCATAAGGGCTGCATGAAATGTCAGACGCCTCTGAGGAGGGTATTGAAGGTCTGACTGGGCCAGGATGGCTGCCAGTGTTAATAAAGACATCACTGCGAAAGTGATGTGGAGAAACAGCCTCCGGATAATACTTACCGATACCGGAGTGAGGATGAGCAGCTGCAAGATATAGCGCAGCCAGCAGCGGCCACTTTTGTGGGAAACCGATACGAGTGGCTGCAGCAGGTTCGGCCGACAGTGACATGGTGAAGATTTGGCCGGGACGACCACTGTGGGAGATGCGAAAGCCTCTATTTCAGCATCTACCCCAACCTCAACCTCAAGGCCCTCCACAACCACGAATGAAACCAAGAAAATAACTCAATTACCACCGATAACCATGGAGGTAGGTGAATCTGGGGCTCCAGAATTAATAGGGAGCACGGAAGTTGGAGGGACATTGCAACTTCATTTGGAAGCATGGGGTAATATAACTATGGACAGATATATTCTTAGAAGTATTAAGGGATATCTGATAGAGTTTCTACACAAACAAAACCTTCCAGTACAATATACACCGGACAGAATATACATGCTTACTAAATGGGAACAAGCTAAAGCCCACATAGAACTACAAAGATTATTCACTAAAGGGGTAATTGAACAAACCAAACCTGAACAACAGGAATTTGTCTCAAACATATTTATTAGAAATAAGAAAGATGGGGGTTGCCGTATTATTATTGATTTATCAACGCTTCACAATGTTGTGCAATATGTTCATTTTAAAATGGATACTTTTAGCACTGCTAAAGAGTTAGTTTCAGCAGGCTACTTTATGGCAAGTATTGATCTTAAAGATGCTTACTATACAATACCCATCAGAGGTAAAATTCTTAAACCAGCTTTGGCATTGCCGCAACAACAAAATCATAGAGTAATGGCATAGTTGGATGAATACTTATTGTGGGAATAATTTATGAATTGGCATGTCAGGCAGTGGTTGCCACAAAACAATTGTTTGAACAGCTGGGATTCATTATCCATCCAATTAAGTCAAAATTGACACCATTAACACATTTAATATGTTAATGACTTTACTAATAGGAAAAGCCACAGAGTTACAAAAGGATTAGAGCACTCAAAATTAATAGAGGCCATTTTTTGATGGCCAATGGAGCTAACAATTTAAGCCATAAAAGAATTACAATGGTGGGAACACAATGTTAAGTATGGCTCCAACCCAATAGTTATTGACAACCCGTCTGTGCTATTACAAACAGATGCCAGTGCAATTGGTTGAGGTACAACTGATACCATCTCGAGCTGTGGGGGGGCGATGGAATATACAAGAAGCTAACCTACTTAACACTAAGGGTATAAAGTACTTAGAAATGTTAAGTGCATTTTATGGGTTAAAATCTTATTGCTCAGGAATTAAACAGCAGCATGTTAGATTGCAGATAGATAATACCTCGGTGGTGGCATATATAAGTCATATGGGTGGAAATATATCAACATCTTGTGATGAATTGGCAAACTCAATTTGGCAATGGTGTGTCCAAAGGACTATTTGGTTATGGGCTACGTATCTACCAGGGATACTAATTTAGTGGCAGACACCAGGTCACAAAAATTTATTGAAAGTACTGAATGGATGTTGGATACAACGGTATTTGCTCAAATCACAGTAAAGTATGGAAGGCCGGATATTAGATTTGCATCCAGGTTTAAATCACCAGTTACCGAGGTATGTATCATTGGAACCAGATCCTGTGGCAGAAGCTACAGATGCATTTTTTTTAATTGATTTATTTTAGGTGTGGAGGTGGGGGAAGATTTAATAGGAACCTGAGGATCAACTATTTTACCCAAAGGGTGTTAGGTATATGGAACGGATTGGCAGAGAATTAGATGAGGCAGGTATACACAATACACAATACAATTTATTTGTCACTTGAACCTCATAGAGGCTCAAGTGAAATGTTGTTTCTGCAGTCATACATACAAGAAAAAAAAGACCCAAGACACAACACAATTTACACAGACATCCATCACAGCGCATCTCCACCTCGCTGTGATGGAAGGCAAAAAAAACGTATCTCTCCCCTGCACTTCCTTCTCCCCCCGATGTCAGAGTCAAAGTCAGAGCCTCCGGCGGGCAATAACAATTGTCCCGCAGCCATTAACGCCGCGCCGGGTGATGCAAGGGCGCGCTCCGGGTCTTGTTGTTGGAACCCCGGGCGGGCGCTGGCAAAGTCCCGCAGCCGTTGAAGCCACGCCGGGTGATGATGTAAGGCCCCGTTCCAGGTCATCCTCGACCCCGCTACTCGAAGTCGCTGTTGCGGAAGCCCCGAAAAGCGGTCTCCCAGCAGGGACCCACGGGCTCCCGGTGTCACTGTCCACCAGACCTGCGGTAAGCCTCCAAATCTTTGGGGTTTGGTCGCAGCAGCGCGCCACCACCGCTCCTCCCGCTCTGGACTCGGCCAGCTCCGTGATGGTGAGTAGCTCCGCAGCTCCGTGACTGGAGCCCCAGGACGTTCCTGCTGGAGGCTGCTCCACGGTGCAGCCCCAACGACAACGGAGACCCGACAGGGAAAGGTCGGGTTCTCCGTGCAGGGGAAAAAAATTTTAGAAGTTCCCCCCCCCCCCCCCCCCCCCCCCCCCCCCCCCCCCCCACACACACACACATACCCCATCAAAAAAAAAAAAAAATACAGTAAAACGGGACAAAAAATAACAAAAAGACAGACGGACTGCAGAGGCCGCTGCGACGTGACTCGCGCCGCCCACCGGACTTATCACAATCAAAATGTCATCCATCCATAAATAGACACAAAAAGCTGGAGTAACTTAGCGGGTCAGACAGCATCTCTGAAGAAATGAAATAGGTGACATTTTAGGTCAAGAACCTTCTTCAGACTTCTCCAAATGTCACCTATTCCATTTCTCCACATATGCTGTCTGACCCGTTGAGTCACTCCAACTTGTTGTGTCTATCTTCGGTTGCTTCCTTTATACCGCCTATCCATGTTCTCCAGAGATGTTGCCTTACCCTCTGAGTTACTCCAGCACTTTGTGTTTTTAGTGTCATGGACTTTGCACTGTTTTGTTAAAGAAATCCAGCAGTGTTTCTTGGTCAGTGCACTGAACCAAACTAAGCCCACTCTTTGCTTCCACAACAGAGAGGTCAGGCATTCCATGAGGTCTGGTACGACGATCCAGAGAGCATTTCATTGAGGACGACTTTCTTGAAGAAGTTCAAGCTGGGAGGCATTGGCATGTTGAATGCAGAGTTTGCCAACTATAGTTCTGATCCCATTGCTGCGATGAAAACTGAAGAGATGTGGAACGCTCTCTGCCCTCCCTGAGAGAAACGCCAAGCTTACGGTCATTTCATTGTTATCAATGTGACCATTACACTTTGCAATTAAACCTGGCTTTGAGTGAGCTAACACGGAACACACACACAATTAAAATATTCATGCCGATCTGGGGATTAGTGCTTTGTCTAAAGAAGGAATTATCATCCACTGAATAAAAACAATATAACTACATAACTCATCTCTTCCCAAACAAAACCCCTCCTCCCCAGGTACCTTTCCCTGAAAATGTAGAAGATGCAACGCCTGTCGCTATACCTCCTCCCTCGACTCTGTTCAGAGACCCTGACAGACCTTTCAGGTTAGGCAGAGCTTCACGTGCATCTCCTCTGACCTCATCTACTGAATCCGTTGTTCAAGATGTGGACTCTTATACATTGGCGAGACTGAACGCAGACTGGGCGATCGTTTTGCTGAACACCTTCGCTCAGCTCGCGTCAACCCATTTGATCTCCCTGTTGCTGGACACTTTGATTCACCTTCCCATTCTTATCTTTCTGTTCTCAGTCTCCTCCATTGTCAGAGTGAGGCTACACACAAATTGGAGGAACAGCACCTCATATTTCGCTTGAGTAGCTTACAGCCCAGAGGTATAAAAATTGATTTCTCTCACTTCAGGTAGCCCTGGCATTCCCTCTCTCTATCCCTCCCCCACCGAAGCAGCAACATTTCTAGTGTTCACCCATAATAAAGAGCTAACAATGGCCTGTTTCTTTTATCATCGTTATTTTTTTGCATATCTTTCATTCATTGTTCTTTATCTCTCGACATCATCGAATATATTTGTTGTTTCCCTTATCTGTAACCAGTCTGAAGCAAAGATCCTAGAGGAGCAAGATGGATCACTCCTCCGAAATCTAATAAACTGACATGTAGTACGTAACGGAACGTCACGGCCGCCATTTTTTAATGCAAAACACGATTTCCGATATGCCTCCCGCTGTGTAATCCACTCTATCATCCTTGGTGTAATCAGTGTTGTAGGGAACAGTGTTTGACATAGAGCATCTATCACCTCACATGTTTTAGTTTATTTTATTGGAAATGTTTTCCCCGTTCCCCCATTTCCCTCCCATCTTTCCTCCCCAGCCGCCACCTTTGCATAATTTCCCTTGCATTGTATTGTGCAGCTTCCCTTGTATTGCTTTAACACACACTGTGCACAAAATTAAATTTAACTTATATATATATTTATATGAATGTGTGTTTGTGTGTGCCTGTGGGTGAGAGGCAAGTTAAGGGCCTGTCCCACCAGCATGCGATTGCATGCGTCTACCACGACCAAACGTGGTCGCTTGAAAAATCTTGCACTGTCCGAAAATCCCGCGCGCCAACGGTCTGTCGGCCCGCAGGTGCATTGAGGGCGTACGCAGTGTCTCGACGGGCGTAAGCAGCGTCTTGATGTTGTACGCAATGTCTTGACTCTCACACAAAGCCTAGCGCGTGGCGTTGTGCGAGAGTTGTTTTTGAAATGTGCTATATAAATAAAAGTGACTTGACTTGACATATTTCTCCAGTTTCTTCAGATTTCCTCTAATTTGTTTGGCAATCTTTTTCTTTCAATCTGTGTGTATGTATATATATATATATATATATATATATATATATATATTGTGTGTGTGTATCACTATATATATACATATACACACACACACACATATATCACTATATATATATATGATGGATTTGAATTTGGTGGCCTTGCACTCTGCTAGAAATGGAATTTCAAGGAATAGTCATGAGTCAACTGCCAGCCCACCAGCCGTGAGTGAGCTGCCAGCACATCATGCTTGAGGGACTGAGCTGCCACCCCAAGAATCCATTTGGCCCACAATGTCCATACTAGCCCTCTGGAGACCAGTAGTCCCTGCACCCAACAACACCCATACTGGCACTCCAGGAATTGGTGGAGAGGTGAAATATTGCGTTGGGGAACCAGCGGGCCCCACTTAGTCTAGTATTTTATATATATATATGTGTGTGTGTGTATATATATATATATGTATATATATATATATATATATATGTGTGTGTGTATGCATATATATATGTATGTAATATGTATATATGTAATATATATT